>NW_026623359.1:786860-795632 GCF_030028575.1 Malurus melanocephalus
TTTTTTCATGTCTTTTATGCGGACCTGAAATCAAGGAGACATCACTGATTTGGATGACCAAGAACTTCATAAACCACATGAAAGACAAATAGCACATACCTAGCAAAGGAAGCATCCTTAGAAAAGGTGTCAATTCTTCACATCCCCATCTTCCTGCCAATTAGCACCATTATCAATTGTCACTTATATTTAAAAAAAAAAAATAGATCACTGTTTTTTCCCGTATGGATAAGTGTGTAAATTTCATACACACCTGTCAGAAATCAACTTTTAAATGTGGGCCAGTAACCTGGAGAAAAGGCCTAGGACTCACCCTAGGAGTAAGACTATGTTTCCAGAGGTGCTTGTTTCTAATTTGTGTGGCCCAATAGATATGAGACAGCTTCCAGCAGAGGATGGATAGACGTGTGAAGTAAACCTATCTGTCTTCATGAGCCTCAGCAAAAGAGAACTCCAGGCTCTGATTGTACARCTCAGTAACTCTTCTATACACGCTGAGCTCCTCTTGGAGAGTCACCCAGCCCCTTGTGTGCTCCACAAATGAGAAGCTGAGCAACCARGACTCCATCCTACCATGTTACTCATACGACACTCTGAATCAGTCTGCAAGGATCAGAAAATGTTTAGAACCAGAAATAACTCCAGGTGAAGGCCTTTGATTGCCACAGCAAATCATAACAGGCAAGCACAACACAGCCCAAAACCTTATGAAATATTCCGGGACAGTTAAATGGAAGACTTCACTTGCACAATTTGAGAAAAGTTCATCTCTAAAGCATGACAGGAAAAYTCTTGCTCAATACTGTTGTTTCTATTTTAATTCAAAATGAATAAACAGACTCAAAGGAGTCTGTCTTTAGGGCAGATTGCCTGCTTAGGTACTCAAGTGATACAGCTAGTTCTCTAATGAAATGAAACCTGGCCYGCTGTTTTAGAGTACAATATTCATTGTCCTGATATCTAAAGAGAAAAGATTCCTCATGACTTGCCTTATGAAGATGTATTCCACTCTCTTCTTACAGGTAAAAAGRTCTCTTTACACAGCACTAACTCCCAGGTCTGAGCATTGTCCTCAAAGGTGCAGCAGTAGGRATCATTACACTGTGACAACACAACAGATCAGACAGCATCACAACTATTCAATGCTTGAATGCATTCAATGCTTATATTCTTGCAAAAAAAATACATTTAGCCAGAAAGAGGCCTTTATTTTTCTAGTAAAAGAACATCTTTCTTACTCTGTGTCCTATATCTTACTTAAGGAAGATTTAATATATAAAATTAGATATATTGTATATAGGTCATAGCCCTTTTCTGTAGCAGGATCCTTAGKTTTTGATTGAAAAATTTTCCCAGACATCCATAATGTCTGCTATCCTTTGCATTTACAACGGAATTACCAACAGAGATAATTCAGGATACCTTGGGAATTAACAGAGTCAGGAAACAGATATTGTCTAGCAGGCATAACACTGTAAGCAGAGGACATTTTACTTGTTTATCTCTTCCTACATCACAAAACACTATTCAAAGTGGGAAATGTTATTTTCAGGGAGATTTTTGTTGCATAATCTACAGACACTCTAATTACATGTGCCAGTATTTTATTAATTCCCAGTTAAATATTCTGAATTTGATATGTTACAGCTAAATCATCTTTATATCTGAATGCAAATCTTTCTTATTGAAACACTAGACACCAAACGCTGTTCTGTCATAACTACTGAACATTAGAGTACTGTAATCCGAACAATTCGTGCTTTAATTGAAATAATTTAAGGTAGCTTGGTTTCATTTCAGAGCTTGACAACAGAGGCATGGAAATCAGAGGCAAAAAAAGAAACACAGATATAGCACAAGGTGACACAATGGAAGATTTCTTTCAATTTGGTAGCTGCTTCTGAGTCCTTCATACTCTGAATCTGCTGTCTTTTTGATTGAGTCACATATGTTACCAATCTACGCTATGAGTTATAATAAGGTGGTTTTGTAAATCAGTAGAAAAAAAAATTGTGCAAGATAACTGGTAACATATACAGAACTAAGTTTAAAACAAAAATCTGAATTATCACTTTAAAGAGAAACTTTTATACCAGATTTTTTTTTTTAAACTTCTGAAATTGATATTAAAGAGGAAGGGGCTAGGAGCAGTGGGAGGAGAATTTTTCTTTAACTAAAAACAAAAATATGCTTGGATTAATTTAAGGTTCAATCCTGCAAGTTGCCAAGSTTTCTGGTCCCAATTCAGTAAATTACTTAAGCATGAGCCTAAGTTTCAAGCACATCATCAATTCCAGAGAAATTATCTGACTCACACATCCCTAATAAATGTCTGGGCTAGAGCCAGAGATCTCAGCACTTACTAGTATTAAGACCTTTGTTTCCTAATTGAACTATTAGCGACAGGTAAATTGCAAAGAGAATAAAGCCTCCTGCAAACCTCCTTGCAAGCTGGGAATCACAGCTGGATCTGCTGTAACCCACATACCTCACAGTGTGACTCGAACACCCCTACCATGGTACAAAGCTGGCCACAATGTTCCTGCCCTCCCAATGTTCCCCCTCTCCAGGGTGAATCATATTCTGTGTTGCTGAAATTCCTAGTTATCCAAACAAGCAATAATAGAAACATTTGAACAGAAAGAATTTTTGAGTCATGTAGGTGGTTTTCTTGTGTGGGAAACTACCCACTTTGTATCTATGTGATTAGGAAAGTCAGCTTCATTTGCCTCCGGCTGTCTGAAGCAAGCAACAAAAAGCACATTCATGCTCCTATTCCTTCCTTCTCTCAGCAACACAGAAGAAGGGAAAAGATTATTAAATGTGATCTATGTCACAGTCAGGTTAGGAGAACTGTAAGACAAAACATCTAGYAGTGGGAACTTTTTCCAGAATTTTACATTGCTCACCCTGAGCTCACCCATCCAGCTACACAAAGAAAATACTACTCAAATGCATGCTGCCCAGTGCACAAAGAATCATGCTGGGGTACTAGAAGTATTATTCTGGGGTGCTCAGCAATACACCAAATCTGCAATGGACAGGGTACCTGCCCAAAACTGACTAGATTGACTATAAAAAAAAAAAACAGCTGCTGAATAGAAGTGAGGAAGATAGGGCAATAAAACAGTACCATTCTCTATGTGTGCCCTTCTGGTCTCGAGCAAGCTTGGATAGAAATCATAAAACAGAAGAGTTTTCATGAAAGACCAGAAAGGAACAAATTAGCTTTGAAATGCTTTATAAAGCAAGCATGAAGAACAGCATGGGCTGCAGTCCAAAAGGGTTTCTCTGAAAGATTTAAAAAATAAAAAACAGACAAGAGACCTGAGTACCACAGGCAGAGAAAACACAGCAGACAGTAGCTTCTCAGAGCAGCATGAAAATGATGTGACTGGGAAAAAAGCAGGCCAGGATAAGGTTTTAGCTGAGGCTGATCTGGAGTAAAATATCAGATCTGGAACCTATCAAGAAACAAGRAAGGAGAATGAAGACAGCAATCCCTCAGACATGCTGAAAGCCCAGGGAGGACACGATTTCAAAAACAGCAGGCTGTGAACATGGCTGTGTTGAAGATGGCTGATGAGCCAAAACCCTGGTCAGAGGCATGCTGGCTGAGCAGAAGGGGAGCAAAGGGAGAGGACTCAGCTGGGACAGCTCAGCATGAGGCCAGGAATGGCAGGGAGAAGGTTTTTCATGCCAGAGCAGGAGACAGGCTTGCATGGAAAGCATTACTATGCAAAGAAATTTATTCCTGTGAGCCCATCGATGTGCTGGCTATTAGGACTAGAATTTAAACCTTTCTCAGCTCTGCTCAGCTTTAACACTATGCTGACAACAACAGTTTTCAACAGATATTTCAGGGGAACTTTACCCACCACCCACAAGATTTTATTAAAGTCAATATGACAAACTGTGACATCTTTCCAGAAGAGAGCTTAACAACATGTTTGCATCAGTTTTGCGAGGAGCCCTTGGGCTGCATTTTCAATCCAAGTGTACAAGATGATGTCTGTTGAAAGTGCTATGCTGAAACTGGTGACATCAGCAGTGGCAAAACATGGGAACTTCTTTCATGCTGCTCTCAGCAGCCTTAATAGAAAAATGATTAATCATAAGTGCAAAAAAAAATTGTCATATCACCTCAGCAGTTTTAACATTAAATTATACTGTCTGTGTTACTTATTAGTTCTGGACTGAATTTTCTATTTTTAATATAAACAAAGGGTAGGTAATTACAAGTGATATCTGCATATATGTTTTCAAAGTGTGGATAAAACCTTTCAACACACTGAAATATACTCATTAACGCATGCACTTAGAGCCTGTCATGTAATAAGATGGAAAATTATGGAGAAAGATAAAAAAGGAAATCATATTGGGTACCACTGGTCTCCTACATATTGGCATTTTAGATAAGAGATAATTAGGCCAAGGAAATCTATTTATACTAATACATAGACAAGCTGCCTGGACTAGTACACAAACAGATCCATAGGTAACTGTGGTGTTGATGACAGAAACATGTAGTTGTGAAAATTTTAGAGAAATGAGAAGAAAGCTGAAGGATAGAATAACACCAAAAATCCATTTCTAAGCAAACGTCTATGCAGAGCAGGAGTGAAGTCTCACAAATATTTTTGGTGGTGAAATCTGAACAGAATAGTCTGCAGGTTAAATGATCATGAAAATAGAAATGGTGTCATAAATAATGTAAAATTTGTGTCAAGAAAAGTCATCATTGAAAAATTAAGCATTGATTAAAAAAATATTTGGGTTGTACAGATGTACAGCTCACTTGGTATCCATAAGAAGTAAGTGAAAAACAGCTCTAAAGGTCTGGCCTATTCAGCATCAACCTCAGTGAAGATTGCTCAAGACCGCAGCTGAAATAGTGGATTTCAAATTTTTTATGTTTAAAAAACTAGAATATTTATGTCTCTACACAGAAATCAACCTTCCTTCCTGCCTTCCTTCCTTCCTTCCCGTCTTCCTTCCTTCCTGCCTTGCTGTCTGCCTTCCTAGTGTGAAAAGTTGGAAAGTTTGAAAACTATTCCTGAAAAATATTTTTTCTTTAAACTACTTTTAATATTTTCCTTGTTTGAGTATAAACAACTTATTTTTGTGTTTTCTCTAGCAGAGAACAATCTATTCCCTTCCTTTTTTCAATTAAATTTTACATTATTGAGGATTATCTAAGCTAAAAACTATAGAGTTCTTCAGTGTTTCCTCCAAATAAAAAAAAAAAATCGTGTTTACTAGATCTCGGATAATTTTTTTCTGATTTATTCTCAAACCTCTCCATTGTTCATATGTTTCTTGAACTCCTATTCATGTTCTTATTTTTCAGCATTTTTACTACCTTTAATTGCAGTAGCCTCTTAGTTTTGCAAAAGCTATTTTATAGCTCAAAAATTATTCTGAGGAAAAAAATAATGTTAATTGTATCCCTACTTCAGAGATTTTAGGAGGAGGGCTATTCAGTACATGCTGAAAAAAGCCCTATATAAAAATAATATATTTCAYATCACAATTATATACATAGTTACAATCACCATGACAGTCCCTCACAAATTTTAGTACATCCTGCATTCCCTTGTGAGAGAGGGAAGTACTATTATTGCCTTGCTACCATCAGGGACATATCAACAATTATATATATATCAGCACTGTCATCAACAATTATAGACACACATCCACACACAATCATATGTCTTCATCTTATGTATTTATAGAAATAATATATTGATACATATTCATATTTCTTATTCTCATGCTACAATGTGGAAATTGCTAAATTACCTCTGAAAGAGTTAGTGAGAGTACCAGAAGCAAAATACCTACATTTAAATGAGCTCCATCCACTCAGACTAACTGCTCAACAAGGAAGCAAGATTTATTAGCTTGTGTAACTATGATTATTCTGATTCTGATGCACAGCCAGCTTAGGACACTCAAGACAACCCAGACTTGTGTCCTGACAAAATTCTTGAGAGCTGTTATCACCAGATCTGTAGTAAATTGAGCATGTCTCCCAAATTATACTTTTTGCATGCCTAGATCATCCACAATCCTTCTTCTTCACTTATCTTGGGTTTGTTGTTTTGGTTTTATTTATTTTTTTTTTTTAAGTTAAATACAAGAGGTAAAGAAGAAATACAGGCAAAAGACATGTCGCCTCAAGTTGAGGCTCTTTCCACACTCCAAGCACAGCTCTTTCATCAGAGAGGAGGGACCCACCCCCTCTTCTGGGTAAGAACAACATAACTCAAAGTCAACTAGCTGAGACTCGTGGCACCAAATACTCCATTGAGGCCCAACAAATATAAAAAAACACTCCTTTTGAGAATGGGAGATGAATCTAATGAGAATTGATGTAGGAACACAATTTTACGTTACTCATCTAGACAATTTCTGAGTTACACATCTAGACAATTTCTGAGTGGTCTTTAGCTCAGCCAGCCCAAATTCATGATCTCTGCTCTCAGAAACTGCAGGTGAAACTAGGAAGGGCAAAGAGGGAGAGGGCCAGAAAGAGCAGGGGCAGACAGTTGAGGAAAGGAGGAAAAAAGAAGATGAAAGACTAGAAAAGAAGAGGTAGTGGAAAGAAGAATATTTTATATTTGAAGACAATGATTCCTCTCATCTTTCTTAATTTCTCTTTTGTTGGCTTATGATCAAGTAGACTGCCAGTGCAGAGACCAGAATTTTGGTCAGGTTATTCAGTCTACATTCACAAAATGAAAATAAAAAACACTTTAAAGTCTATTGCCCTTGGCAGCAAATTTTGKTTTTGTACTCTTGAAATGTGGAAGGTTTGGTCACCTTGTTGCTTTACACACTGTCTATTGCCGGACAAGAGTCAGCTGACTTATGAGAGAGGGAAATCTGGGGACAAAAAAAAATCAGGAATGACTCAGATGTGAATTCTGCCCCATTGAATTAAAACACATAGCTGAAGCCATGTGCAGTTGCCAAAAACTCAAGGCTATGTTTGGGCCATCACTGAAACACACTTGACAAATATGCTTCTTCACTGCCAGGTTGGTTTTTTTTTTACTGATTTATGCTAATTTATAATGGATATAATTAATTGTAATTTGGTTTTGTTACCATGTTCTTATACTTGAGAGATAAATATTTAAAAGGGGTAAATACTAAAATATTTTCTGGTTTTCCTTTCCCCCCCCCATAAAATAATTAGATGATTTGTCTTTGTTTTGTACTCAGAGTTTGGTAATCTTCTAAATAAATCAATTAGTCTGTCAGCCCCCACAGGTACTTTAGCTGTTTTAACAACTTAGCTCCAATCCTGCAAATTTGTATGCACAAAGATGGCCAAGAATAGGACTTATCTCACCTAATCTATGAGATAGGAATCTAATCTACCCAGTTGTCTAGGCTACACTTCTGTTGTCAATTGAGAAAGGCAGAATTCTAAGACAGGAGGTATGAATCACCCCTCCGGAGGCGAAAATCTCTCTCCATTGACTCTAGAGGGAACCTAGGAAGGTTGGTTAGACTAGACATCTAGCATTTAAATGATCAAAACTAAGTGAGATAATCACATTTCAACTGCATGAAGAGCATGTTGATATCAGTGCAACTATTCCTCAAAAAAAGAATTGTACAGATGTTAAATTATTTGTATAATAGAAGTTCCACAATATCGAGCTTTTAATGGAAAAATAGTATTGCTATGGAATACAGCTTTCATCCTTGACCGGTATTTTTTGGTAAAATTAGAAAGGCATGCAAATCAGAAAGTTCAAATGTAGGAAGAAAATTGTTTATGGCACATTACAATGTATTTTAAAAGGTAACTTTTGCTACCCTACCTGATCCTTAACTCACTGCTAGAGCTGTTAAATCTGCTTCTGAGAGGAAGTCTTCACAAAAAAACAAAAAACAAAACAAAACAAAAAACAACCCCCACACCAAAAAGTAAGCCAAAACAAACCCCACAAATAAAAAAAAAAAAACCCAACAAACAAAAAAAACCCCATACACTAAAAACGGCAGTAAAGAGATAATATTTGGAAATATTAAGTTTAAAAAGAAACACGTTATTTTCATATATCAGCAACACTGAATGATGATACCTCTGATCCCTCGGCACTTCAGGAAGGGGTAGCTGGGATGTTGCCTGACTGCCAGGATATTATTTGGGTAGTTGGTTATTGACAGAAACCTGTATCAAGTACATCAAGAGATAAAAAATTTGCTTGAGAATACACTGGTAAGCTTTATTAATAGAATATAGGGACTTGGTGATCTCATAGGCCTGGTTAACATGGATCCTGAAATGAATGTGCAAAGGTACATTTTTCTCTGCACTACCCAATCACAGACTGTCGTGGGATTTTTTCCTTGTGGAAAAAAATTGTTTTAATTTTCAAGGGACAGAAGGAAGCAAATGCCACCCACCTTGAGGCCTGTGATTTCAAGGCACTTCCCTCCGGTTGCATGTGCTTGTGGGGAGCAGAGGTTTCRTGTGTGCACAGCTATAGACTTGCCAAAACCATCTCAGCGGCTGCTGCYGTGCTGAGTCAAATGTGAGGTACGGAGTCAAATGTGTCCCACACACAGCCCAAACCCTTGGAACCTGCCAGATGCAGAGTGGTTCARAAATCCACGCCCATAGCGCAGGGACAGGGGGCACAGCTGGAACACAGACGCAGACAGGGCCTTCCCGGAGAGGCTGCGGGATCATGGAACGGCCGGGATGTGGCACACCCCRAAAGGCTGCGATGTGCCCCATGCTCAGGCGGG
>NW_026623359.1:796050-796539 GCF_030028575.1 Malurus melanocephalus
GAGGGATCTCCACACACCCATCAGCCAAGGGTGGTGGAGGGTGGATCTCCACAGGCTGAGCAGCTGAGGGATCTCCACAGGCCCCTCAGCTGGGGGATCTCCACATGCCACTCTGCCGAGGAATCTCCACAAGCACCCATCAGGCAAGGGATGTCCACACCCAGCAGCCAAGGGACCTCTATGGACCCCTCAGCCAAGGGATCTCCACACACTCATCAGCTGAGAGATCTCCACACTCTCATTAGCTGAGGGATCTCCACAGGCCCCTCAGCTGAGAGATCTCCACACACCCAGCAGCCGAGGGGTCTCCACAGGCTCATAAGCTGAGGGATCTCCACACTCTCAATTAGCTGAGGGATCTCCACAGGCCCCTCAGCCAAGGGATCTCCACATGCCCCTATGCCGAGGCATCTCTACAGGCCCCTCAGCCAAGGAATCTCCATGGGCTGAGCAACTGAGGGAACTCCGCACCCATCAGCTGAGGAATCT
>NW_026623359.1:796909-807894 GCF_030028575.1 Malurus melanocephalus
CAGCTGAGGGATCTCTATGGGCTGAGCAACCAAGGGATCTCCACACCCAGCAGCTGAGGGATCTCCACATGCCCCTTAACTGAGGGATCTCCATACACCATTCAGCAGAGAGATCTCCACACACCACTCAGCCGTCAGCTTTGTTCAGCTTCCTGGATTCAGGTGGATTTCACTCGGTGCTGCAGGGAGACAGACTTCACCKCTTTGTGACTCACGCTCCTTCGGGGGGAGTGGGAACAGCAATCATTTATGACTCACTACATTGTATAAGGCTGTGGAAAATCGTTTGCCTGCACACTGTACAAATACATGCTGGAAGTATATTAAATATGTTGAAGTAATTGGAACACAATTAAAATGTTCTGAAGCAAAAGAGGGAAAGGTTACTCATTACCAGTCTCTTCACAGAGATAACCTATTAGCAGAAATTTGCAGTATTTTCCTTCTAAAGTAGTCAAGGCTTTAAAATTCCATCTAGAAATAGAACTGTGTGAATAATTTGGGGTGGGGGTTACATTCAAAGAAAAACTAGCAGTTTTGGTCTTGACGKTTTTTTTTCTTTTCTTGAGCAATTGTTCCTAGTATAAGAAAAATGTAAGTTCTTCTGAAATAGTAGGAGTAAATATATTTTGAAACTTTCTGTCTAAAAGCAAAGTTGTGCAAATGCCTAATGCTCAAAGAGGTTTTTGAATAAAACAGACTGCAAAGGATTTTGTTACACAAGAGGGAAAGAAAGTATAGCCTGCAGGTTGGGGTGCTGGTCTTTAAAGTTCTTTGCTTTGCTAGAATTTAAATGAGGACCTTAGAAAAAATATCTCCTGCCTAAATCTGCAAAAATTCTGGGTGCCTGAATCCTGTAGAATTCAGAACCTGAGGTTAGATTACTTGGCTAGGGCAAGTGATAGCAATATCACAGAGAGAGCTGTGTTTGAATAACCCCCTTTTCTTCAGACCAAAGTCACAAAAAGCAATATTAATTAAAGTATTACTAGCCAAAAAAAGAAAAAAAATCCTGTCAAAACTTGATATTTTTGAGACATTTAGTTCACAGAATCACAGAATGTGCCAAGTTGGATAGGACCCATGTAGATCATTGAGTCCAACTCCTGGCCCTTCACAGGACTGTCCCCCACAGTCACACAGTGCTCCTTGACAGGGTGAAATGTGGGATCAGACGAACCCCGTGAGAGCACAATGGGTGGTAGGAAGATGAGAGTGGGGCTCAGTGCTCTTCCATGCTTCCATCTGGAGTCACAGATAGGTCAATCTACAAGAAACTTCTTGTTATCACCCAAAACGAAASCTAAACTAAAAAACAAGTGCAGGGAATGGTTAGCTGATTGCTAGGCAATGGCTATCACAACATGAGCTAAAATCAGCTCAGGCCAAGACAAGCCCAGACACGTTTGTAATTCCTGCACTGTCAGGTCAGTGGAAAGCCCCTGACCTTCTACTCGTAGTGACAAGAAATCACATATACCAAGCTACAAAATAAGGACTAGGAAACAGAGAGGAAGAGAAGGATGATCTTTCCCTACCATGAAAAACAGATCTATGCATGATTGCCTTAAATGTGTGTGGTATGATTAAAATGAGACACGCTGTATCCCAAGGTTGGGCACTAAAAATTTTCCTTTTAAGATAATCCTTATTAAAATAGAGAAATTATTTTGTTCTGCCAGAAAACAGACAAGACACCTGGAGCAACTCTTTCCCAAACGATAAAGTGGGGATCAGTGCCTTTCAAAAAAGGAGTAAACCTTCCAGTATCTCCAAAGATTTGGGCATGTATGAATTACCTTTTTCCCTTTTTCTTTGGCATTTTCTTTCCTGCCTGCACAGCAGGAAATGAAGGATTTGTGGGAACAGAAAGAAAAAGCAAGAAGCAGCAAATGGCAGCCTGGTAGTCTGAGGACACAGCTGGAAGGGCAAAATCTGAGTTTACATTTAAATGTAGGCAAAACAATATAACAAATACAGGCTCACTTCCACATATCTGACATTTGGTCAGAACTTTCCAAAGCGGTTAGGATCCTGCTCTCCTGCTCATTGGCTTCTCCTACAAAACATACTAGCTCTGTACACATTGTTGTCCCCCCAATCACATGGACCCTTAACACCCCAAAGAAGCCCCTCTCTTTTCYGCACAGAGCACCATGCCCCTGTGGAAGAGGACATCTCTCAGTGGAGCCTCTTTGGGACATTTCTGCTGTAACACCGTATGTGCTGCCTGGGATCTTGGTGACATCTGAGAGTCCTCCAGTTTAGAGTAACTCCGTTCACTCAGACCAATCCACTGCTCATTGACTTTGACTACCTGCCAGTGAAAGGTGGCCCTCAGTCAACTAAGTGGCAAGTAAGGTGAGCTTAAATGACCCAAWGAGTGTCGCATAAAAATTTATGATACACCTACTCCACATTTTCCATTTGTCTGTGCTCCATTTTTATCTCCTAGGCAAAGGCCCAACTGATCCTAGCATAGCTGATGACAGGACTTCAAATTTTGGAACATTGTCAGGATCTTATTCTGTTAATGTGAAGAAACAAATCTAGGGTAAATCAGAAGGTTTTTTTATAAAACCTCCTAATATCAGAGGCAGAGCCATATACTTATAGCTCAGTAAATCACCCAGAGCAATACAGAGACAGATCAAAATGCAGTATTTTAGGAGACAGAAAATATTTCTCAATATCTCAGACATAAATTGTGACTTGTGTCCCACCTTAGCAGTGGTAATACAGGAGAGTTAATATCTTAATCTTATAGAATATTCTGAAATGCCTAATATGAAAGGTGATAACCACTACATTAAATTAATAACCAGATTTAATTTTAAARATCAGTCTAAGAATGCTGCTTTTCATTAGACATAAACTGGTAAAAATATTATCCACTTCCCAGTGTTTTCTAGTAGTTTTAAAGATTTCAACAGACAAATAAAGTAGATGTTGTCATCAAAATCATTGTGATTACTACAAAACAGGTCTATAGGAGACCAAAGAGTAGTGAAATGATAACAAAGTTGCATCAAATAAAATAATAAAGAAAGGACAATGGTGATTGCAAACTTTGTGGATTTCTAGCAAAATGACAATATTGATTTGTAGCCCAGAAGTCAGAGTAATAAATATCATGGGAAAAACATGTTTTTTTTTTTTTTTCCATTTGGGGCAAATGGTCCCATCTCAAAGGACCAATAAAAATATTTTAATTTTTATTAAAAAAATATATGTGAAAAAAGAGGACACGTTGCTTTMWTATATTTTTTTTTTTTTTTGCATCTGGGACCATTGCATATAAATTATTTTTGGATGCAGAAAAATACATAAAGGCTTTGCAGCAGAAAAGAGGAGCAAACATTTCCAGTGTTGGATTTTTCAGAACAAAATAACTGGATATGGAATCTGAGGGGTGGGCAATGAAYAGCCTTCAGTTTTAGGGGGGAAGACAGATTCACCACATTCACTAAATGAGATTCACAGAATACTCTGAGCTGGAAGGGACCCACAAAGATCATCAAGTGCAACCCTTAACTAAATAGCCCATACAGGGATTGACCCCACAAGCTCAGCATCATTAACACCATGCTCGAAAGAACTGAGCTCATGTCCTCCTTCTGTTAGTGGAATAATTTCACATGATGATATGAGGGCATTTGCACATGCATGTCCAAGGCCTAAGGAGACTTCCCTTATCTGTTAAGACTGGAGGAACAGGTGAAAATTGTAAATTTTTTTTCTTCAAACCCAGATTTAATCCCTTAYACACTGTAGATGAGGCACAAAATAGTTTTTCAAAGAAAGAGATTAAAAATGTAGCAGGTTGTTTTTCAAACAGAGGAACAAAGACCTCTCTGTTCTATTATCACTGCTCATATCTATTCTGGTACAGGATGTGTCATTGCTCTCTGTACCAAAGCGTTACAACATATTGTAATGTTCATTGAGAAAAATAATTAAAAGGAAAGCTCAGGATGTGGTTAAACCCTAACCATGTCACTCTGGGYTTTACATGCGTAAATCATGTCCTGTGTTATGGAAAGAACCCAAGAGAGCAAATTAATATTCTGTGACATCCCTGGATACTTCTGAAGACTTTGGCAAATTCTTGCTGAGTTTGTTCAAGTGTTGTCTTAATATTCAAATTCATKAAGTACATGAAGACGCCCTGGGTTTATTAAAACTTGTTTGTACTCAACATTTTTGAAATTCAGGTCACTACATCACTATATATAAAGAACCTCAGTGGGCTGGCCTGATTTTCGGAAGCGCCAAGTTRCCACAGTTTTTACTGAAATCAGTGAAAAATGTAAGTACTCCATAATTGGAAATCCAGTAGGCTTTTGTTCAATATTTTAGCTGTATATGAAGGACTTTGGCTATCTAAAGGAGAAAAACTGAGGCTTGGTCTTGTACCTTCATAATGGAACAGAAATTTGGGTCATTATATTAAAAGAAGGAAATAGCGATTGGGTCATTGAACCTGAGGTAGGAAAACAAGTTCATCCTCAGTTTGCTGAATTTATCTAGTGTCTTTAACATGAAGAATATCTCAATTTTCAGGACTTTTCCTGAGGTTTCATTTATAATATAATTTAAAAAATGCATACTCTCACATGGGTACTTTAGACAGTGGTGAGATCTGGTGTCATATTTAAATACTTGTCAGACTASACTAAAAGATTTGGAGGTGGGATGAGGATACAGGCTGAAAATTTCAYTTGGGAAGCACTCTCATTTCCACTGKAGTCAATGACAGAATTCCTGCTGACTTTTAAAGACAGCAAAAGCAAGTCAGCATAAAAGAAGTGCATAAATAGAAGCATCCCAAGCCTGCTGAGACTTCATTACATAATTTTTAAWATATGAAGGCTAAATCTAGGCATCTAAATGACATACACATATGTTATGCACCATTAATAAGTGATGAGAAATAAATAAATTAAACCGAACATGCCCAGTGCACCACTGCTCTTCCCAGGATGTGAGTCGGAGAACCTAAAAATAGAAAAGATGATTTTATGTGCAAGTGCCATGAAGGAGTAGTGGTTGAGCAGGGGAAGATGTAAACAGAGCACCAGCGCAGTCCCAGTGGGGGTGTACAAATGTGAGGAAGGGCACAGCTTCTCTCTCTGTGCATAACATGAGGACACCCAGGTAAGGCACAAACTGCACAGATCTAAAACATGCCATGAAAAGACCTCCCACAGTGAATTATAGCTGAATGTTTTCTCCAATTTTGATTTTTTTTTCTCCCTGAAAAGTTGTTTATGGCTACTGGCTGTATGAGTGTCTTTTACATGTAAGTTTGATTCCTGTTTTTTGTGTCTTGCATGTCTGCTGAATAATTTATGCCAYGAAAAACAAGTTAAGCAAGCAAGCTTTTGTGCTTCATTCAGGAAGCAGTGATGTTAGTGGTCACTGACTAGGGAAGGAAAGATAGTCCCCAAAACTATTTGAGCCAAACACTTTGAAGATCAAGACCAGATCCTTAATTTAATTACATGATAAYATAGGCCAGTTGTTAACTCCCTCCATTTGTGGATGATATGTTCGTTCTGTTTCCAATTGGCAGCTGCTGTAGGGACCCATGGTTCTGCAATGATGTCAGTACAACAGCTCCAAGAAGAGCAAACAAAGCATCAAGAAATATATATGCATAGAGTACAACTGCTTCCTCTTAGCTGATGATTTGCCTGCAAAAATAAATACCACTTGTTTCAAGACCCTGACACAGTAATGAAGCACAAGTAATACCAAGCAACTCCACCATTTCTAGAGTAGCCACGGGAGCCTTCCCAGTGACTTGGCTTGTGGGTGCCAAAAACAGACACAGAGATGAACATGTGGTAGCTGTGGTGATTCACTGTGTGCTGTATGTGTAGATTGTGTTCTTTGCAGAAAACATGCCATAAAAAGTAAATCAGACKGTCCTGAAGGGCATTTCTATTGTAACTACGCCCGTAATGTCTTTTGGACCTCCGTGTCTCAGGGTATGGAGGATCCCATATCCAAATTCAACAAAGAACCCCAACTGCTGGAAGCTGCTGAAAGCAAAATGATCAGCCCAGACTCTTCTCTTTAGAGTAGAATCCAAAATAGTTAAAAAATAAACATAGAAGAGTGGAACTTGTTCCTTAACAGCACCAATTTTCTTGCGGGTCTTACAAGTAGTTGGAGTCTTCCTGTGGAAAAACATCTTCCCAATTGTGTGCCCTCAGCAGGACTCTCCATTCACTGAGTTTTCAAGGTATTGTGGAACAAATGCAGATCTGGTGTCAGTATTTCATTTGAGAAGTAAAAATTGGGAAAAAAATGTTTTAATGTCTGTTGCAAAGGCCACTGTGAGAATCAAAACCAAAGCCTGAGCACAGTCAAGGGCTATGGGAACAAGGTAAACCTCAATTCCAAAGAAAGATATAATAAAAATACCTGCATTTATAAATAAAAGGTTAAAAAGCACATGATGGGCAGCTGATTTGAAGTGTGTTCTGGAGAAAAGATGAAAAAACAGTGTCCTCTGTTCAAGATGCTGAAACCAACTGTGAAAGCTAACCAGAAAATATGACTAGAACTAGAGTCCAGCACATAAGGGAAAGATGGTGTTGTCAAAACATGGCCCCTACTTGTTCCAGGGTACACCACCAAAGGTAAGATGGTTCCAAGTGGTATTTTTGGTTATCCCTGACATCTCTAGTCTGGAACAATGAAAGGTACTGAAGATGCTAAAACAGTCTCAAATACAAGGGCTGCAGTGAAGAATCCCAGTGAAGACTGGGACCTTGGATTGAAACTCATTTAAAATTAAAATTAAAAACAAAATTTMAATTTGGGAAATGTAAAGTAGAACTCTTAAGCCATAAGTCAAGAACAAAGTGTATACCTAGCATGGTGTCTACTGAGAGATCCAAAGCCTAAACTCTGCATGATAACATTGCACCAGAAAATGYTGGGGACTGTAATAACAAAACACATGACTGAGAACATATTCAGCATTGAGGCTTGACAGCAACATTTGCCATATCCTGCAGCTGAGTAAAGCTTATTGATTAACCTGGCCTTGCAGAGACCAAGGTTATCCTGATTATAAAGCTCAGCAGGTCATTCCATGAATGGACTACTATATCATGTGGATTTACATCCACAATCTCACCCCTCTTCAGGAATTTTCTGCACCACACTTCATTTTGCAGCATTGATGTGTTCTCAGAATGCACAAAGCAGTGGAGATCTGATTTTTGTTGAGGCAGTTATGCGGATTTGTACCATCTGAAAATTTGGAAATGTGTGGTATCCTYACATTCCTTCCCTGCATGCAACATAATACTGCTGGGCTGCAAACAGCTGCTGGAACTGACATGGGGCAGCTAAGGGCAACCAAATTCCTTCTAATGAAACACAACCTTGTCACATACAAGGGGCAGATTGAGATTCCACCTTGACTTCTCTGGAAAAACRGGTAATGTTCACATGAGGAAGATGGGCTGTTATCAGAAGAATTAATTTTAAACCARTGATGCTCTGCTGGTAACTGGCACATTGTGATATCAAACAAAGAGCCAGTATCTGCAAAAATGAGCACACTTGTAGCTTCTATAATTAGAAAAACCCACTCATAAAGTGTGCATTGATGGAAATGCTAGTAGGAGCCATCATGCTCTCCCATGCTATGCAAACATTGCAGCCAATCTTCCTTTCTGCACAAAGTTATCAGGTAATGATATCTCATGTGTGTGAGGAGACCTTGCATCAAAGCTCACTTTCAATTCAGAATATTCCTAAAGTCTGGAGTAGGTAAAATAGCTGACCCTCTGCTCATCACTGTTGTAATTCTTTTGTTTGACAAGCTGTTTTTTTAAGTGGCAAAAGCCTTTCAGCCTGTGCAGCAGAGAAGCTCAAGTTCCTCAGAAGCAGGACACCTTATTTCATGTGAAAGATTTCTTTGTTCAGGCTAGAAAGCTGGAAAGTCTGCATTAAATAATCTGAGTGAAACAATTGCCATCTTGATAGTTCTTCATGACTCCCACATTGAAAACCTGTCTTTCATGGAAAAGGGGTTGGGTGAAGTAGATATCTCTCTATTCTTAACTTGCAATGATCTGACTTTACTGAATTTCTATAKTGACCTGATCCAAAGCCATAAAATCAACAGAAAATTTAAGGTGGAAAATGTATTCTAACAATAAATGACAACAAATCATTTGCAGCCAGGAAGCTGCTTGTCTGCCTGAATGGCTGCAGAGATCAGGACATGGACTATTTGYCTGGTCAGCTGAGACCTCCGCCTTGAACACAGCACCAGAGCAAAATCTTGCAAACAATTTAGGAGTGTATTAGAAGTTTCCATGAAAGGCAATGATGGTTAAATGCCATCAGTGAAGGATTCAGCAGACACTCTGAGGAGGAAGGTAAAGYTGTAAATCAAAAGCAACATTTGGCATTTACAGGTTTTAGAGCCTTTMAAAATACACAGGATCCTTCAGAGAAGGAGACTGTAATCATGCTCATCTGAGTGGTAARTGATGCTAACAAGTTGCAAAGTGGAAGCTAAAGGTCAACAAGGCCAGACAGTCACCTTTTTAATAAAGTTGCACTTAATGGCTGAGATTTTCATGGCAGACCTCAAAAACACTTCTTAAMAGCTCTCTTTTTTAGGTATCTCAGCATAATGCAGAGGAGTCGTTTGTTAGACCAGACTTAAGAAGGCATTTTGGWGAAGACAGTCTGGCAGTAAAGGCAGCAGCTAAACTGAGACTCTCAGGTTGGCCCCACCAGCACAGTGTCTGTTCACCCATTATTGTGATGATCTGCAAAGTATTTCATTTGAACACAAGAAATGTGAAAGAAGTCTTGGAGRCACCTAACTTCTCAAGAAGCAGGACTGATTATGGGGATTATTATAAGGCCTTAACAAGTAGCCATGCTTTGAAATCTCTACTAAATCACAAGGTAAGAAAGAGAGAAGCAGTATCTCTGCAATCAAAAGATACCTTGCAATCAGCACAAGAAGTTTTCCTTGAATTCATTACAGCATTCTAGMAGAACTACTGTTGCAACAGATGTCAGTAAGAGATGCTGTTACATACTGTCTTTCCAAATCACAGGAATAATCCTAGCATGTGGAGTAAGATTTAGTTAGGAAAACAAGCTGAGGAATTAGTTTAGGTTACGTAAGGTCTGGGAAAGAAGCAACAAGAACTTTTTCCCTTGGTTTTAATCTCTAAWAAGAGTTCTCAAGAAAAGTAGAAGAATCATTCTTGGATAATTGGCCATTTTTTATGGAGATATATACACACACACACACACACGCACACACACATATATATATATATTTCCTGTGTTCTGTTTGGCAACTTGCTTCAGAATCAGATTGAGTGAGCACATCTAAAATAGTCTCAGTTAAAGAACAATTTCAGAGGCTTTTTCTGTCACTCTTACAACATTCCTTTTTRCTAAGGTTTAAAGACCCATGTTACATATTTGAGATGCTGCTTTTTGACCTGGTTTAAGATGGATCATATGTTAGCATATGAGCCAGTGAAAAAGTTTCAGTTTTGTAATACTGCTCTGTGGAGTAAAGCTCTGAGTGCTTGCATTCTGAAGTATTCATAGAACACAAAAAAATGCAAGAATTTTGTTCTACATCTGGAAAAACAGGTGCCTGGAAAGTTGAATTAGTTGAATTTTAGTGAGGTGGGGAAAAATTTTGGGTAGCAASAGTAACTAATTTAAGTTATTCAAGTTAAAGCATCTGAACACTGGAAGTACAATGRGTCCAGTGTCAAATACCTTCTCTGACCTCGTTCCAGATTATTTTTTCTTGCAATGCTTCTAATTTCTGGATCTGCTTCCCTGTATATAAATAGATGACCCATTAGTTATCTTTTTCTGACCCAATACAGTTTCCAATTATTTTCTTTCTTTCTCTTGACCCAGTAGAAATCTTTTCCAGGGCTGCACACTGCTTATTCAAGGAGAGAAGACACATGTAYCAAGTCTTGCCGAAGTGCTTAGATTTCACAAAATTGACTTGGGTATTGAAAAATAAAATAAATTAATGCAGAATGCAAAAAAGAAAAGTTAAGCTGCAGCTCTATAAGAAAGTGTGTGACTGTTTGCAGGGTTTTGTTTGGGCAGCAAACAATAGCTTTAAAGCATATCAGCAACTACTGAGTATTTATTYTAAAAGATCAGATTTCCTGAAGCTGAACTTAAAACTTATGCTATTTTAGTACACAAGGGTCAATTCCACTTGACCATTTCTACTGAGTAAGAATGGTTGGGAAGCRAAGCACATTACATAGAGGGGATGGTATGCTACTCAGGCACAGAGTTTATGAAACAGCTCCTAATCAAGTCTTTAAATGCAAAGTAATGAAGGGTTGTAATAAGAACATAGCTCAGTTTGCAAAAACCTTTTCAGGATGTTTAGGACAAAATCCATTTAATTATTATGCTTTATTGTCATTCTAACTTACCATAAATTCCTTCAAGGACTGGAAGGTGAGATAATTACAAAATACAGMGGACTAAATATTCCACCAAGTCTTTACTCCATTCATGCCACTTCTAATGTTGCTCCTGCTACCACAGTGTCTCAGTGCCTTCTAGTAATGCACTAAACAGCATGTCCAACATCTGTCAAATGTTTGTGTTCTCTGTTTCTCTCCTCAGGGGAAGATGTGTATTCAGCAGACTGTTTTCTTTTGGAATTTATTTTTAATAAAATCTAAATGTCTGTGCCATTTGTTTGTTAGAGAAGTCAAAGAAATAGGACTTGCACTCAGGACAGTAGGCACACAGGATGCCATAGCCCAGGGCTAGCCCTGGGACAAGAAATCCAAATTATGCCCAGGAGTGGGAAGAAGCAGTGGGCAGGTCCTGAAGGTGAAAAGGTGGGGAGTACTTAAAAGGAACTGTGACAGGGGGTTACTCATGCAAACTGTGAATTCAGGAAGGAGAGGCTGAGACTTTATTTTTGCATC
>NW_026623359.1:808030-823754 GCF_030028575.1 Malurus melanocephalus
TCCTGAGCACCCCAGATTTGGAATAAGAGGGCTGTAACAGCGATGCCTGTGGAAGACTTGGGGGGAGGGKGTATGTCTGCACATTTATTAACTACTTTCTTTTAATGTCCAGCTCAGGATAATCTTAGGTAATCCAAATGTCTCTTGCACTTGTATTTTAAAAAGAGTGAGAGAAAGGCAAAAAAAATTGCCAGGACCTTGCAGCTGGTGAGAACATGGGTGCAAAGTTCTGTGTACTGAGAATTAAACACTATGMAATTAGAAGATAAACTTAAATGGCTTTCAACTCAGTGTTGTGCTCCTTTTCAGTCATTAAGAGGGATTCTAGGAGACTAACGAAAATCCAGGAGGGGCCAGCTCCATCCTCCTCTGAGCAGTAACAGGTGAATTTGCCTTTGACTCAAGTAGATGAGTTAAAGGCAAATAAATAATTGTGGTAATTTATTCAGTGGGTTCTTCTATTCTTCTGAAACAATCACTTCGTGTATCTGTTTCTCACTTAAGCTTTAAGAAGGAACTCCTTTGTATATCTAGTAAATTGTCCTTCCACTGCTGTAAAATCACTTTAACTACAGCCCTGCAGCTAAACCAACCAAATTCTCAAGGAATATGCTTAAAATAAACACTGCAGATAAAATATTAAGTTGTCTTCAGGTGGTATTTTACTATCCTTTCGATCACAATCATCACTTTTATTCATTCCATTCATTTAGCTTTTTAACAGCTAAAACCAGCATGATTTAGAAAGTGAGACATCCCTYGAGCTGGAAAGAAGCAGCATTACCAAACAAAGCTTTAAAAATATAATTGTTCTCTGGCTGCAGAGACACATGTGCATTTCCCTTGTTACAGACAAATGTTGTCTTTAAGGGAGGATTTATTTTTCTCTGTCCCAAAACATAAATTTAGTGTCAGTGCTCTAGTCCCCAAAACTCCTACACATTTCATTGGAAAATATACCTGAACAAAGACAGCAAGTTCTGTCCTTGGGGAGGCCAAGAGTAGATTTTTGTCTTAGATTTATACCAGCAGCATGTGGAGACAGAAAATATGCAATAAGTCAAAGAGATTTTACTTATCAGAGATTTAGACAACCATTTGTCAGTACTTAACTGTATTGCTGGATGACTCATTCCCAYTTCTAATACCTAGGAATACAGGGCATGTGTGGGAACACAATGTCTGCATTGATTTTAATCTGGTCTCTTTTTGTACTGTCTACAAATAGCTCAAAATGAACCCAATCAGATAAGCAGAGCAGAAAATGATTGCAAAAACACATATAGTAAGCCACTCACGGAGGCCTTAGAGAGGCCGAGGAACACACAAAACAGAAAACACCAAGGTAGCAAATAACAGCTCA
Organism: Malurus melanocephalus; assembly: GCF_030028575.1. Taxonomy (NCBI): domain Eukaryota; kingdom Metazoa; phylum Chordata; class Aves; order Passeriformes; family Maluridae; genus Malurus; species Malurus melanocephalus. The sequence goes on from NW_026623359.1 coordinate 809,394, forward strand.
TAAAAGGATACAGAGTCTCTATGCCATGGATGAATAATTTAGGCAGGGAAAGTGATCAGGCAGGGAAGAGAAAAATTTTCTTTTTAGGTGCAGGAGCAGCAGCTGCCCTACTCTAAACCTAGTGTTAGCAACATATCCTTTTTAAGCACTTCAGTTTTGATTCCAAGCTTCATGTCAAAGTAGGAATCCATTATTTACGCTAGACACGTTGGAGAAGGCAGACTCTCCTGCTATTRCACTAACAGTATTTCGAACACTCTGTGTGCTCCAGTCCTCACTGAACTCCCTTTCACAGGTGCTTGCTGCAATCCTTGGCTCTTGGAAGAGTGGATTTGGTAGACTTCTGGGAACAAGTCTTCATGTTATGGGAGAATTTTTCAGTTTTTGAAGTTATTTCCAATCCAAAATGAAACAAAAAAATTAAATTTTGTTCTTGTTTTGAAAGATGTTCCTCTGAAAATGAGTTGAATCAGGGCAATTTAGATTTTTTTCAATAATAAGCCCTTTGTTTTCAGTCTTGACATTTGATTTTTGGTCCRCCTTTTGGTGAAGATTAACATTTCAAGATTAAACACTCAAAGTACCAACCAAACCAATCATTCTGTTTTAAAATTTTCTAAATAGGCTCTGTCAACAAGTTCAAAAGCTTCTGATACTGAAATATTAATTATACTCAAATATTCATACATATCTCCAGAGTATTGTCATAGCCTTGACAAGCCAAGAATGTCCAAAATAAATTCCTTGCTGGTCTAGCCCCTTAACAGATGTTTCTTCTGCCATCCTGAGGGTACACTTTTGGCCTCCAGGGTGGAAGGGGAGAAACAAATGTGTGTTGTGGTATAACAGGCTCATCCCTTCTCCAGAAGGGATGACAGGAGGAAGAGTCAGTCATAGARGCTTATACAAGGAAAAGATAACAATCTATCTGATGTTAAAATAGCCTCAGAGTCAGAGTAGCATCTTTGACTACTCATATACAACATCAATTCCTTTTTCCGCATCAGAAGAAACTATAAGCCCCCTGAGGGTACTGCAATTACACTGATTCTACATCATAATAAATCAGAGAACTGTCAAAATTGCTATAACGACAAGGATCAGAATTTCATCTTGCCTTCTCCATGTGGCCATGTATCTGCYCTTCATTCTTTCTGATAGGCATCTTTCCTTTGTGAGCCATTTCTCTGACCACAATTATGTGGAAAAATGGAGAGGCTCACAGAAGTTCCTGAGGCAGTGCCAGCTGAAGGAGGCATAATTCCCATAGCTCAGAGGAGCCCTTAGCTACAGCAGAGAGCCAGACCTACTGCATCTCCCTTTCCTGATCCTGGAGCTAGTTCTGCTTACAACCCAGGGCCCTCCCTGCCACATCCCAGGACACAGCACATGTCTGCAGCTTGCCATCCTGGGACAAGCCTCATGTACTTCCCATGCAGTGCACAGCAGGAGCAGCGCAGTCTGCAGAGAACAGCCACGTAATTCATGTTTGCAGAGGGCCCCTGCACACTTTTTCTGAGATCATCCTAGYAGAAAACTATGAGCTTCCTCCAATTTGCCACACCAGATATGCAATATGCTCAGAACTGGGAAGAACAGTGTTGTAGTGTTATATCACAAAGACCTTCCCAAAAAAAGCCACAGGGACAATAAGAAATATTAGGTCTCCAAAAGCAAGTGGGAAAGTAATTACGTATTTGGAACTGTGGCAAGSCCAAGTAAAACTGTATTTTCCATCTAGGATGAAATCAGGTTTTTAAAAAGCTATTCTRAAGAGAGCGTAGGGTTTCACAGCCTGGAGGCTTCATGTCACCYTGTGTCCTGTGACGATGACTACCTCCCTGTTTACTTCTGAACTGAATGGAAAGTTGCTTATGTGCCTCCTACACTTTTGCTAGCATCTTGATCCTCGTCTTCCAGCAGCCTCAGGGAAAGATTATGAGAGATAAAGAATCCCCATAAAGAGAGAAAGAGGGCTTCCTAATCCTATTCCTTGGAATAACCTGTTCTACAAGGGCAATGAATTTCCTTGATGCCAGAAAAGTGTTGTGGAATGTCTATGAGAAAATGATTTCCTAACTCTAGCCCAAATTTATTGCAGATACCCCAAAGCTTTGTGTAACACCAGGGAAGTTGAGGGATTTCCCAGAGCATCCTGGTTTTACTGGCAGTCTTGCATCTTCCTCTGCCAAGTGTGGATCTGTYGAAGCCACAATGGAGAAACACCTTAATTTTCCCTGTACAAGGTAGTTGCTGAACAGAAACACTAATCCCACTTTGGACCACATTATATTCCTCTCATTAATTGACCCAGTTTAGACAGGTAACAGCAAGCTTTACCTTCCTGCAGAGCACAGGGCAGGGAAGACACTGAAAACCATCAGGATCTCATCTACTGTACAGAGGGGTTCATTTGTATCTGTGGAAACCCCACTGCAGCCAGATCTCAGGGCCAGGWAGGCCTGAGGGCCAGCAGGATGTCAGAGGAAGAAATTCAATAAGAAACCACTTAAAACCCAATAATTCAAGAAGATTATCACCTTAGAAATCAACTAAATGTAGCATATTGCTTGCCAAATAAAGGAAAACTGGGTTATTTATTGTTTTAGCAAGGATTTTTTATTAAAGCAAACACAAAGTTTATTGTATTCAAGTAATACAATAATAAAGATAAGCAACAAGGAAAACTTCTAAGATTAAATAAWCACCTTCTCCAAAAACTCAACTGTTGTTTTACTGCGTGTTTTCTTTCATTTTTAAAATGAAAGTTTAGTTTTAATTAAACAATTGCATATTGAACTTCATATTTTTTGGAAMAGGCTGCTAGAAGGGGATTTTTTTGCCTTTAGCTGTCAGCTGGAATAAGTATCCTAAAAATAACAAAGACAAAGATATAAACGCCCCTGACTTCAATCTGTACAATTTAAAACCAGGTTAGATAACTGCAAATGTCTGGCTTATATTCCCCATCTCTGCACACACAGTCAAGTTTACTAAAAATAAAAATTTCCTCTGATTTACATCTGTTTTATTTTTTTTTTCTGTTGAGCTAAGGGTTGATTCTCCACCCACACATGTAACAGCAGCTAACTCCCAATTAATTTTAAAAGAACTTTAGTAAAAAAAAGCATGCTGGAGAGTGAAGTTACTGGAAATTAAGCATCTGGACTTCTCTAAAGTATAAGGGTTTTTTCCATCACTCAGGGAGGTAATTTGACTTTAGGAAAAAATATACAATATTTGACTGGTTGATAGATTCTGGTGATTCATTTTGCATGTAGAAACATGCCCACTCTTGCCATTTGAACCAAACACTAGTTTGTTTTGTTTCTTAAACAGTGTGAAATGGCAAGATTTATACATCTATAATAGTCGCCAAAACTAGATTAAGACCAACCTAGCACAGATGTAATATGACTTTCCATGGACGTAAGATCTCCAAATGACAGGAGACTTTCCTTTTAAGTGCAAAAACTGAAAAATCTGGAAATGGGGGTGGGAATAGTTTTGTTATACAACACTACATGAAATCATGGAGAGGCTAAACAAGCAGACTGGCCTTCCATAAAGCCCAGACAGAGACATTGGTGCAGAGCATGTTGCTGCTGTCCCATCTGGCTTTCCTAGTGCTTGCTCCAGCAGATGCATCCCTTTCTGCAAGTGCAGAGTGTACTCATCTTCTGGGGACTTTCCTCAGCTGTATAGCCATGAGACGGACTTGAAGTAATTCTAAAAGGAAGTGATAGTTAAATAGAGCAACCCTGAGGGAGAGATGTCATAAGCTACATCAAAATTCAAAACAGGGTTTCAAAGAGATGATCCTGAAGCATTCATGCTGAGCTCAGCTTCAGCGCAGAAGAAAAGCATTCCCTCAGGCTTYTGTCACACCTAAGCAGCGGAGGTGAAGCACATCTTCAGCTTTAAGCATTTAAAAGTTAAGTATCTACATTAAACCAGTAATAGGAAGAACTAGGCATAGCTGAGGGACCCCTTATCTCGTTCAAACCAGGGACCCAAGTGCATGGATTCTGCTCTGCACTGGGCACAGTCTGGCTCCTCTCCTGGCACCTCACACACACAGCATCACATACCTCTATGGGGTAAAGACATGGAATCCTAATCTCAGCCTTCATCTGCCTTGTCTTTATATCAGAAAGAAATTACAGTTTTATGCATTTAGTTTTAAACCACATYACTTTTAACTCACCAGGGCTAAATGGAGAGATCAAAACGATTTGTAGGGGTGGTGCTCAGTCAAGACAGCATCCATGGCACTGCAGCGGAACAAAGGGAAGCATGCAGGGAGACAGTGCAGAGAAAAGCCTCAGAAAACCTGCAGTGCAGCAGGATGAGTAAACTAGCTAACGAAACACTTGATATCTTTGTACAGCAAGCCACAGCAAATGAGGCATGAAAGAGTAATCTGGACATGCACTTAGTGAAAGGAGTAGACTGAAAAAGAAAGAAGCAGTCATATAGCTTCAAGCTGTGATATTGAAAAAGAAATAATAAATTAATCAGTTCAGGGTTAAAAAAATAAAAAAGTGTATTTGGAAACTGCACAAAAACCTGAAGAATGCCTTGCTGTTTCTTTGTTTCACAGAACTTAAAGACAGAAGAGATCTTTGTATCATCCATTTTGACTTCCTGAATAATACAGGCTTTTACATTTCTCTCCTCTTTTAATACTTAGGTTACCTTTTCAGGTACAGTTAAACCAATGCAATGCTTAGCTGCATGAAAAACAAGTACCCCTGATTAACTGTGTTATTGAACTACACTGTTAGACTAAAGGACAGAAGGATTATTTCTGTCCTTCAGGGAATAAACAGTTCCACTCCAAAGGCAGGGGACAGGGAAGACAATTCAGCTTATAACTGAGGCCATGCCAAGAAGATAATAATCCACACTTCTGACTGAAAAAAGCAAAACTCACCAAAACAGCTGTTTTTCTCAGATGCAAAATCTATATTTTCCCCGAAGCTGTCTATACTTTAGGTGCACAGAGCTCATCAGTATATTTACTTACAGAATAGGCTTCCTGTTTTTATCCTAACCTCTGATTGCTCTGTCCATTTTCACCCTCAACAAATGGCCCTCCTCATCAGCTTTGGAAAAGTCAGGAGACAAGCTAAGCAAAAGTCTAAAATAAAAATGGTCAATTGTTCTTAAGGAAACAGAATACAAGAAAAATGAAAGAAAATATTCTTCTCCATTCTTACAGACAGTCATAAAAGCCCTGAAGCATAAGATTTGATTAAAACCATATCTTTATTTAGAGCTGCAAGTGCCGTGGGCATACCTAAGGCAATGCTTAACCCTCTGTCCCCTAAATGAGACTCAGCAGAGAAGACTCCAGTGTGAAATATTACTGTGGAGAAAGAGCTGCAAATACTGAAGTTACAAAGGGAGAAAACAGTAAAAAGGCTAAGTAAAGGTTTCAAAGTAAAAGAAGGAAAGAACAAGGGAATGTAAGGCACCTAAATACACAAAAGGCTATCCAGTTTAATACTTAAACTTAACAGATGACAGGATTTTGCCTAAAGTTGAATTCAAAGACAGAAATGTATGTAAATCTCATTTTAACAATGTCAAACAGAGAATCCAACACCACCTGGATCCTCTATTTATTCACCCTCACCTGACATCTGCATTGAACACCAGTACCCTGTGYTCAGTATTCTTTTGACAGATACAAGGTTCAGTACAGACAAGGTCATTTTCCTCATACTTGATACTCTCTTGTCCACATATCCCAACACAATATCAGTCTTTCATGATAAGCCTTTAACACAGTTCTCAGAGAAGTGGTTATCCATGAAGGTATTATTCCTCCTGACTGACAAAAAAAAAAAAAAAAGAGAGAGAGAAAAAAAAAGAGAAAAAGAATATAAAGAACATCAATGTCTACCTGTGGATACAGTCTGATGATATGATCTTCAGTCTGTGCTACCAATTGTACTACCCTGGCTCTCAGCCTACCAACTTCTAACCTGGTACCTCGMACCACTGTGTATCATGAGACTGTTCTCCTGATTTATTACAAATTATTATGTCTTCTGCAGGCCTGCTATTAATTATTTAAATAACCATTATACTTCTTCAGAGATATATATAACAAGTTTATCTATTCTGAGACAGAAGTATCTCACAATGGATTTTTTCCTGATATGTTTTTTTTTTAAAGTGTTCTGTCATTGACTTCAAGCAAATAAGTGTTTTCATTTGCCTTTTAAATTGCTTATTATTAAAGCAACCAGTTTTCTGGATTTTAAGGAGACATCAATYCTTACTTTCTTGGAAGGAAGGCTGTAAAAAAGCCCCACCATCTTTTTTTAGTACTGTCTACATGAAGGTGATGATTTCGCTACACCAACAATCATTTCAATTTCGGGGAAAATGGCAATTCTTAAAGCTCTACATACATTCATAAAAGTCTGTGCTACATTCTGCTCACAGAAATGAACACATGAGAGAAAAAGGCAATTTGTACATAAACAAATAYTATGTGTTTAGGTCAGAGACACCTTTTTTGTCCATAAAAATAAAGTCTGATACTTATTTTCTTGTGCAAAGTGATGGATCTCATATTAAGGAAAGATTCTATATTATATGAAGTTTGGTCCTGGTCACATTGAATCTGCAGCAACTATAATCTAGGCTGAAGCTACAATGTGAAGCTATTGTGTCCATATACTTGTAGCTGCCAAATGCAGGCAAAGGCCACTTTTATTTGTTTTACAGTTTGTATCATCTTACCTCACCATTATCTGCATTGTTCTGCCCTGGCATAGATTCATTGCCTGTAGCTGAAACACTCCAGGTTTATACAGGGGTAGCACAGGACAATCAGCTTTACCAGGCTGCTGAGGAAAGAAAATGATAATAGCACTTGCCACCAAGTAAAGAAACTGGAAAAGGAACTGACCTGAAATATTGCAGCAGATAAAAGCGAAGAGCAAAAGTCCATTGCAGTGACAAACTTGCACAAAGACAAGGATTAAGCAGTGGTTTCCTAGGAAAAATAAGGACCATAAACTGCTTAACCTAATCCCATGACATAGAAAGGAAACAAAGGCTAACTGAGAGAGAACAAAAAAGAGGAAAGAGAAAACAAGGGTTTCTTTCTTTTCTGTAGTGTCTGCTGTTTATCAGATACTGCACACCTTGCAGAGCAGTTTAATTGGATGAAGAGCTCTCTRTTATTATCCAACCACATAATCACATTAAAGTTTGACTTATTCACTTCAACCAGAGCAAGTAGGTAGCAAAGGGTCAGGGAATTATGTAAATTGGACCATGCATTTCTCCATGAACCCTGACAGACACAGACAGACTAAACTATATGAAATGCTTTTTATCTTCCTAAAACCAATTTTTCAAAAGTAAAACTCCAAAGGAGATATAACCAAACCTGTTTGTTGACCTGTCCTCCCTTAAACTAATCAATGAGTGACGTGTGTCACCGCAAAGCATGTTAGCTATTTTCAGCAGCCTTTCATGAGTGTTATGAACTGATCTGTGRCTTATTTTAACTGTATGTAACAGCAGCTGTGGGGTAAAGAATTTGAGATGTCAACACCCGACAGAAAATGGTCTCTTGTGGCATTTGAGTACGTCATACAATGGCTCCTCAGGACTGTAATTCTTCCCGATAAACATCTAATTCCCTCCAGTGTGCAGGCACAGAAAGCGGATGCAGCCATGGTGAGAAGGGGAGATAAACAYTTCCCTGCAACGTGGCAGTGAAGGGGAAGGAGGAGAACTATGAACAAGATGTGCAGCAGAACCTCTAGTTCACCAAATCTACCTGGGCACCAGACTATGGGCTCTTCACATTCATAATTTATTTTCTTTAAATTTTCTATGCTGTTTTTTGGAACTGAACCCATGCTTTAGTCCAGATGCCATTTAATATGAGCATAACACTAACACCTTGTTTCATCTTTACCTATGTGGCTACCAATTGCACTATTTACAGCTGCTATGTTACATACAGTTAAAATAAGCCACAGATCCTGGCCAGGCATGCCTTTATCACCACTTTTACTTATTTCATGAAACTTAGAAGATCCCAAACCATCAGAGTAGTGTGAGAACTTGAGAACTTTTTTTTTTGTTTCAATGTGCAGCAACTGAAACTAGATATGCTGTAGTGAAAAGTGGAACATAAACGTAGTTGAAAATAGTGATCCTTTCCCTRTATTACTAAACCACCAGACTTCCTCCCTAAATTTGTAAGTTTTATTAGAGATGAAGATGACTTTCTGCTACYGTTTTAAARTTAGCTGCAAGAGTTATATACGAARAGCTTAACTGGTGCAGTGAGATGGAGTTTTTCCTTTTATTTTAAACTYGCAGTTTAAATTTAAACCTTTATTTAAACCTGCAATTCACCATTAAGATATGTCCAATGTTTAAGAATAGGAAATTATCAAAGGGTGTGGGAATTCTCTCTGTTCAGGGCAAAGTGCTGAATCTTCATGCACACTAGAGATACCGAGTAGCACTTCCACAGGAGTAGGGAAAGGACTGAAGTTGAGATGACTCACACTAAAGAGCTCTCACTGTCTCTCTCTACCCCCTTCCCTTCTCTCCTCCCCTCTCTCCAATTTGGCAGACAAGAAGGTAGGCAAGCTGGAAGCTTTCAGTTCTGCCTGATAGTCTAACAAAATACCTAGTACAGATGCAGGGAGCCAGCATAAAAGCATGGTGTCTGATTAGATGAGATACCAGGAGCCAAGAAAAAGATTGCAGTGCCTGCTGAGTTGAAACGGAAGTCAGGTTGAAAGGAGGTGCTCCTCTCTCAGGCAGGCAGCACAGGCACCGGGGAAGAGTWGGAAGTGAAAGACGGAAAAATGTAGGGAATGTTAATGTTTTAGAAGAAAACCTGAGGCAGATAACAATTAAAAAGAAAAAAATCCCAGCAATCACATACTCAACTGTTATCACAAGGGGTATCAACATCACTAAAAGATACTTCAGGATAGAAGGAGCAAGCTTCAGTGTAAAAGTAGCAAGCTCCACTGAAGGCCAAAGAGAAATTTCAAATACTCACTGCCATCCACAAGGCCATATACACGGTTTAAAACATATGTGTCTAAATTCCTTCTTGAACAAAAATAATACACTACCAAACTCAGCTTTCCTGTCATCTGTAGAATAAAACAGAGTAGAACAAAACAGAAAGAATAGTTCAGCTGCAAGGGACCTACAACCACCATCTAGTCMAACTGCAATGTACATCAGCTTTTTCATGAATTATAAAATATGACAAAGGTATTAATAAGTCTAGAWTTTCATCCAGCTTACTGTAGTATCTTTCTTCCTCTCTGACAGACACAAATAGGTGGGGATACTAAAACCAGAAAATTAGTGAACGATACAGGTAGGGCTAAAAACGTCATTGGGGTCTGCAGAGAGAGTGAATCCTTTAAATAGAAAGAGATGTACACAGTCGAGGAGAAGTTCTTAATCAAAAAGGAACTAASCAGGCTACCCCTACGGAACTGATTTGTCTTTGTTCCTCAATGCTATTACTCGTACTGGCTGTTGCATTTAATTACGATTAGCACTTGTGGGAGCCAGAAGTGGGTGATGGGCAGGGAGACAAGGAGTTCCTGTAAGGCAGCACGTGACTGATCATTTCAGGATTCTCCATTGCCTCCTCTATCCCTCTTCTTTGGAAGKGTGAAAGCAAGCAATAAAAGGAGAAGCCATTTTTTTCTCCATTTCAGTGTTGTGCATTCCACATTTCTAGACATCCTTTAACTCCCACTAGACACTCGAAAAAATCACGATCTTAAATACCAGGTTTTAACAATTTTTAATTTAATTTTCTTTAAAAATAAATATTTGGAAAACAATTTTAAAATGTTTGCAATCATGCAGATGAATCTTGATCAAATCACTGTTCAAATTCCTAGTCCCTGTGTAATTACTTGCGCAAAACACCTCTTGTGAATAGCAACTAAATCATTAGTGATTAGATTTTTCTGGATTGTTTTGAAGAGACCCAGCTGCTGTCTTTATGTCAAAGAACATCCATAAGGCACCAGTGATTAAACAGCATGGTATTTTTGCATGTCAGACATCACATGCTTGGATATTAATCACGCTTAGTGCTTTTCAGATGTGAATTGWGAAGAATCTCAGTGAAAAACAGTTATAGTCCCTGTTTACAGACTGGGAAGCCGAGGCACAGGCCRAGTGACTTGCTCATCTCATGTGGCAGATCTGAGGTTACAGCCCAGATTCCAGCAGGGGAGCGTTTCCTTTTGTTTCTTGATTTTCCATCCACCTTTCATTTTGCAATTCAAATGCTGAGACAAAGAAAAAAATCTGGATCATTTGACTGTAATGAAGAAAAACACACAAACGACAACACAAAAAAAAAACCCAAAGCCCTAAGAACGGGGCAAGCATATTACCAYGATTAGAACTGAATTTAAATTACGAAAAAAACTATTAACTTTGTGAAATCTTACTTTTTTTTTTTCTAAAAGGAAATATAGCAAAGTATTTTCCTGAATAAACAGCTCCTCATTGGCCTTAAATCACCAACTGAAAAATAGCTTTCCTCTCCAAAAATTGTCATCTTGAATCATTGCTCTATCCTCATTACTGAGATATAWATGTAGAAAGAGAAAGGAAAGCATGAGGATTTCTCTGCTTAATTGTGATAACAGCAAGAACTGTTTAGTAAATCTGCAAGACATGTTTTTTGCATAAAATATGGTGGCTTTGCAAGTGACACTCAGAAGTAATTTTTCACTGTTTATATATAAAAATATACATATGAAACATTCATTGAAGCACATATATAATGTTTCATAAGCCAAATGGAACAACAGCTGTAAATCATTACCGAAGTGAGAAATTAAAACCTTCTTTTGTGTCAGCTGTGTAGAGGGCAGAGAGTTATTTATAAGATACCCTAAATATATAGTTGAGTTTCCTACTGAACCCAAAAAAAGGTACAGAAGCTACTCATAAAGCTGAGTCAGTGACTGTAAAAAGATGAGTTTGTGGAGCAGTGCTGAGCTGGACCAGAGAGATCATGGTGACATTTAGTGGTTACAATACCACTGGAACAGCAASCAACTCCTCCAGAGGAAGTGGTAATGTGCTTACTCAAATTTTCTCCCCTCCCTCAGGTTCCTGAATTCACAATCTGAAAGTCTTCAGCAGGCTTAAATCCGGAGACAATAATGCTCCTCCACTTCCTTGCGCAGGAAGCTTTAAATTACAAGGATGGATTATTTTAATTGCTACTCTTTGGATTCCCTGAGCTATTGGTAAACATCTATAGCAAAACATATGGATGTTGAAGTAATATCTATATCAGACTGTGGTGTTTTGCAGCCACTGCATTATGAACTCTGCACCTAGTGTATCAATGAAGAATAGAAGAAATAGAAATATTCATAAAGAACTTGTACACAGTAGCTTTATGTCCTCACATATGAACTGCCCACTGAATTAACCAGCATGTGTCATCAGTAAGCAAGTCTTGAAGATATAGAGCAAACTCTAAATTTGTGCAAAAGAAAGTCAGGGACCTCATAGTGATTAAAGTGTGTTTCAACAATTTTTATTTCTGCATCCTTCTGTTAGAAAAATCATAATGTGAGTKCTTCTATAAATTAATAAATAGAGAAAAGTTCAAGCTCAAATTCTGGATCCAAATGTGTTTAGATTATGATTTTTTCAGGCTCTTTCAATGAGAATTTGGGTCAACRCTGCTGTAACCAAGAAATATTTAGTAGAATTTAAAGGCATCATTCCTTATTATGGGGATCACAAATCATATCTTCCAGTGCAGAAAGGGAGCTGCAKAATAGGAAATAAAATGTGCTGCAATCATCTTTGAGTCTTGCAGGACCCTTTGCTAATGGCAACCCTTTTCCAGGCTACRACTGTCACACACAACACTGAAGGGGACAGGGCATTTACTCTGTCTTGTCTTCACCAGCAACTAGCCTGGCTGCTTGCTGGCACTCTTCAAATATCGAGGTACTTGCTGCCACATCAGATGCCATGCAGCTTGTTTTCCCTTTTTAATCTTAACCTACCACAGTGTCCATGAGCAAGCCATGAGAAGAGACAAAGGACAGGAGGGGAAAGAGAAAGAGGTGAGAGCTCSTGTTGCCCAAGGAGAGGTCAGAATCAGTGAAACCCTTCCAATCAGTTTCAGCAGAGGATGCAGCAAATTCTCCTTTCCTTCCCTTTTCTGAGAGACTGCACTTCACTTTCTCAAGCCTTCAGCATTCAGCTCCCTTTCAGGCCTGGGTTGACTAGGTCTTCTTGCCTTTGGGGGTAAGGCAAGAAGACCTACCTTGAAGTGCATGTTTCCCAAGCCATAGCTTGTAACAGTAGACAGCATCAAACTCCTACACAAAASTTTTATTCCCTTAGGGCTGGAAAGAAGGGCAGGTTTCACTGTCTCTATTTTATAGAAGGAAAAATTTAGGTTCTGAAAAGGTATCCAGTGGACAGGAGCAGAGAGCTTCTTGGSGTCTTACTGACCACAGCTGAGGTGTCTTAGGGTGCTATTTCACTTTCAGTTTGCCTTCACAGCAAGAAGGTACGCATGCAGTGTATAGCTACACATCTGAGTGAACAGTCATTTGTTCCACATCATGATTTTATGTCAGTTAAATTTCAAAGAATGTGGTGCTGCTTACAGGGATGCTGACCAAGGGCTGTATAAATTGCAGTGCTCTTCCACCTACCTACACAGCAAAGTGCTGCGTGAAGGCAGGGGGATTGCAGTGCACACGTGCACAACTCCCAGTAGACAACTGAGTGCAAACACMGCAGATGGTGCCAAGGCAGCAGCAGCAAAGAGATAAAACTGTCAAATTTAAAGCTAAGCCTAAAGGCATGCCTACCATGCTTTTATTATCAGTGGTGCTGAATTCCCAACAGTTCTAATATATAATTACAAAGAGGGTGAAGAAGGAAATACTGGCTCTTTGGTACACTGTGGGGTTCAGAGTTTGCTCTGGCTGGGCAGCAGCTCTCTCCTCTGAGCCAGCCAGGGCTGAGTGCTCCAGTGCTGTGGTGGAACCATAGGCTTGGGGGACAAAGGGTTGAGCTGTGCTTTTCCCCAGACATTCCTCAGACCAGAAGCTGGACAGACCCAGTGCTTTATAAGGGAAGGGGACATGCTCAGGAGAGATGCAAAACACAGCTGATACCCYCACTGCCCCGACAAGCGGGCAAACAGCACTCGATGAGTGGCTTATGCAGCTATAAAACACCACATGAAAATCAGGGTGCTCCAATACAAACCCAGATAAAAGGAATAAGGAAATGTGTATAATTTCACTTATCTTCATCCTTTTTCCAGCTAACTACTTAATCACAAAACCAGATAGTTGATTTTTATGGATTCATCGTAAGGGGAGGCAGTCACAGACAAATTGTCTTTAGCCTCATTACCAAGTATTCTGGAAAAGACAGGAAGCAAAGTCCTAATCTAATTGTGCTGTTGTCTGATGCCAATAATTATGTACCCAATATGAGAGCTAAATTGCTGGGATTTTAAATTACTGGGATTTTAAATTACTGTCTTATAAAAAAAATTAGATTAGCTTGTGTTTTCAACTAAGCAACAKTGCATTTAATTTTTATTGTCTTGTTCAATCTCTTTGGTAATTTTGCAAAGGATTAAGACGCTTTGGTTGGCTAAACTAGTTCTGGTTTCAGTACTATCCCAAATGAGCAGATTTCCCTCTTGTTCTGGTCTAGTTACTCCTATATAAGAGACCTTGCTCATGGGGATTCCTGGGTAAAGAGCCAACACAACCAACCCTGAGATCCCTTCCCCAAACAGTTCATGTGTAAGGTTTAACAGATTTTTCTATTCCTTTCTTCTTTACAAGGCCTGACAGTGAGCTTGGGTTCGTACAGCCCATAACCCCAGTCGCACCCATATTGCCTGTAAGGACTGAGTTTGATCTTACACCAAAAGTTTTCCCAATCCATGCCTGAAGGATGTTACCCCACCCCAATGCTAAGCCAGGGTGGAAGGCAACACACAGGCTGTGGAAACACAAAGACAACATAACAGCACAGGCATTCCCATTGACATTTAACATMCTTCCTTCAAGCTATTAACACAGGATTCAGACCATGACTCAGCCCCTTTTCCCCTCCAATCTCCCCCGCTTAAAGCAATGAGTCTGGCTTAAAAGGTATAAATACATACATGTGCACACACATATATTTGTACACAAATTTTTAAGCAATGAAATTTTTCTCTTTTTAACCTAGTACATTTTAGTACTATTAAGCTTTTCCTTATGTTTTTGTGATGAAAAGGGGTCTATTCATCTTTGGAAAAAAACAAATGAG
>NW_026623359.1:824055-882374 GCF_030028575.1 Malurus melanocephalus
GTCCAGACAGAACTTCATTTCTGCTGTTAAATATAGTCTGCTTGTTGTATTTTATTATCACTTATCTCTTAAAAAGTAAACTTTTGCACTGCTAGTTCATTCATCTAAAATRAAAATAAAAGGTTCTCAGTTAAGGGATGTAAAATTATTAGCACTATTTTAAATCGCAGAAGAAAAACAATGAAAAGCATATTAAAAAGCCTAGTAAAGCATATAGTTTAAAATAAAATAAAGAGCTCATAAATATTTTGCATGCTGAAGTTCCTTTATTAGGAGCCAAAAAAGAATGACACTACCTTTCTTGCTTATCTTTATTCCTTTTCATTGCACAAATCCCTTTGTAACACTTTTTTCCCTCTAGTGGCCCAGCTACTTTAGAGTTTTTAGTAGTCATTATTTTCTAAAAACACTGCAGCAATTTTAATCCTCCAGTCATGTAAGACTTCACATAAAAGAGTGGAAATGTCCTATAGAAAGCAAACAAGTCATTTTTATATAAAAGCAGCCCAGACAAGATTAAATCTCTGGCACAAGAAGCTGAGTATGTAACTATTCAAGTAAACATCCRTTGAGGCTATATATTAAGCTTTTTTATCACTTGCAGTATTATAAGAAACAATAAACTATTATAGTGTGATTGCTACAGYCCTATTCTCTGGGAAGTAGTTTAAGGCCTCTTTCCTCCCCATTGCAATTTTAAACCAAATTATATACTCATTTCCTCAATGGCAAGCTTCTTTTATAAAATTCAATAGCAATTTTAAAATCATTCTTATGCATATGATTCAAAGTAAATTTATGAGTAGAGCACATGTATGGAATATTTAAAAGTATTTACCTGGATAAATACACTAGGAACATCTCTTTGACTTTTTACTTAAAGTACAATGAAGAGCCTTCATACTCTCTGTAATTTTTTTTTTTTTTTTTTTAACTGGAATTCTCTATTTTCTAAAGTCCTGAAGTTTCAAGGACAGAATTCTGGAGAAAAAATATTTTTTACTTTCACATATCACAGTCTAGACACTCACGTTGACTGGTGCTGTTATCCCAGCTTTGGCAAGGCTGTATTTTTGTCTATCACACAGACCTACAGATCTTTCTGGAACCACTGTCTGTGAAGAAATGCACAGAACTGTTTGTCTGAAATTCCAGACTTAGAAAGATSCACATTTGATGTGTTGCTCCAGTACCTGCAGTAACGAAGTTAAGGATGACAGTGTGCATAACCATTCACAGCAAAAACCTCTATAAGATCAAAAGTGAAAAAGCTTGACTTAGCTGGAGACAATAGACACTTGCACTGTCTTGAGGGGGAAAAAAGGGGCAAAAAAGAGGGCACAAAAAATGGCATCTTTTGTCAAAGCTTAAGCTTGACACAATCCACACAGATCTGGGGCAGTTTTTATGCAGCAGCACCGTTAATCATTGCTAAGATCTTTCTGAACAAACAGTTCCTTCGTTCTTTATACTTATTTCAGTTTAAAGTCACAAATAAGCCCCAAATTTCTGTCTTTGTGCTGCCATGGCCTTCCAAGCAGAATGATTCCCAGTGCTAAAGAATACATAGGTGGAAGTGTTGTCACAGGAAATGCTAGGATGGCTCAGTACTTTTTCTCTATGAAGTTAATTAACAAAATGTACAAACACAAGCTTTCCAAAGAGCCCAACATGCATGTAGTGAGCTCATGCCATACAATTTGCATTTTAGAGCTTGCCCATCATTTGCTCTGAACCAAAAGYTAAACCTCTTTACTTTTGTTACAAGGTGGAGAAATGGAATTTTTTCTTCTAGACCATTCTCCTTTACTTAAGAGGCATTTAATGTACTTCCATTACAACACTATCAGCTTGTCTGTGTCCCATAAACTYTTGGGTCTAAAGGACAAACTCTGAAGGAACAAAAACTTTGACTTCCTGAAGAAGAAACTAAATGGCCCTTAGGCTCTCTAACCTTCTCCTATGATGGCTGTTTCTAGGCCACACACCATGTTAACAGGCAGTGTGGGTGATGTAGACTGAATTCCTGGTATAAATCAGGGATTGTAAGGAGCTGCAGGAGGACACTCTGTTCTAATGGTCTCTCTTCACCTGGACCAGTTCCAATTGCTTCAGATACTGGATTGAAGCAATGAGGTATCTTGGATCAGTTTATTTCTGGAGTCAGCAAAGGGAAATAGGGAGCTTCCCAAGGCAAATCAAAACTTTTCAGCTCCTAGGCCCCTTGTTTCCTTCTATAAGGGTATGGTATTCATGTTATCAAGGCATTTCTGGGTAAAATAACCTCTACAAGTGTTATTTGATATGGTGCACATTTGAATGCCCCTCCTTTCTGCACAAAGCAGCATCCATCTCAAAAAGCTTCTGATCTGAACTTCCTTTTTGACACACTGTAAAGCAAAATCTTTTCAGGCAGTGCTCCTCAGAAGGAATATTTATGTGGCTGATTTTTAATGTTTAATTGTAGTATTTTTCCCACATCCCTCTTGAGTCATATCTTTTTTTGTTACAGACTACCTTTGTTTTTTGCAAAAGCCAGACTGCAAGTCAATGATGAGACAGCATTGCTTTTTTTTGCTCTCATTGTGCTTATTTCATCATGTGAAGGTGGAGCAGGTGATTCACCCATTTTAAGGAAAAGAGGATTCTGTGCTGGCTCCCACCCTGCTCCAGTACAGATTCCCCATAAGGAAACAGCTCAGAGGAGCAGAAGAGACACTGGAGAATTAATCACACTGCTCCTTCCTGATGAGAACACAAAGCTCACATATTAGCTGACTTCAGGTAGAAAGCCCTGGGATTTGCTGCAGAAGAGGCAGGGGTTGAAGAGAATAGCTCAGGGATAGAGAGCCTCAAGTTAAAGAAAGACAATTATCCTGTTTGAAAGCCTTGGCAGGGGCAAGGGAAAAGCCCCTGCAGCAAAGACTGAGACAGTTACTGGAATCTCAGGCAACATTTTAATAAGCTCAAATCTCAGGAAAATGAATTCTGCAAGAAATAATTTGAGGTTCATTTCAGTACTGAGAGAACCTGAAGGAAAATTTAGCAGGGAATCTCCATGGGAACATTCTTTCCAAAGCTGTACACTTTTCCCAGAAGAGCATGACTGTCCCTCCACACACTCCTGCCACAGAGACCTCTCTCAGGAAGTCCCTTTCCTGGTGAGCAGAAAGGTGCTGGCTCACATCAGACAGGAGGAAGATGCATGGGGCATGCTGAGTGATATGGAAGGAGAATGGCAGAGTTGAGCCATTTGGTGAGGAAAGGCTGTGGGTGTCTTTCCATGAGAAGATTTTGAGCCACAGTTTCACACCCTGTGACTGTAGACAGGCTGAAGTGGTTGCATCACATTACAGATCAGGGAGACGAGCTGGGCCACCACAGAGGATCACAGACCAGCTGAGAGGGTTTGGCCACTAAAGGCTTGCTGGGTGGGAGGGAAACATGAGAAGGGACCAAACTGTGGGAGCAGAAAACTAAAATGAGTTGACAGGTCTGGCTGGAGGGAACCAGGGAACAGTGTCTGTATAGGCTTTTCAGAGTTATTGCAGCAATGGTGTTAAAGGCAGTGTCCCAATTGCTCGAAGAAGCTGAACTCAGCCAGATTTCCCAGCTCCAGGTGATTCCTGAATGCACACCTGCATGCTCATCTTCTGCAGGGCCGTTCCAACAGCCAAAATACTCTAAAGGGTTAGGTCACTCTGAGTGCTGGGGAGCACATGAGCCCATCACACCAGATTTCTGTCTGCCCCAGATGAGATTTAGTGTTGAAAACCTTTCTAAATCCCAACATCCCTAACTGCCTTCTGTTCCCTATAACAGCATGTATTCAGGTTTGTAAATTAGCAAGTGTACCTGAATATATAAATATATATATATATATATATATATATATATATATATATATATATATTCTTAAAACTAGGTTTTGGTAATGGTTCTATCACTCTGCCCTTATCACCTGACTGCACCTCCTCCTTAATTTTGTTCATTACACCTTTAAAGAAAGCTCTTGCCCATGTTACCCCTTTATGAAGGCAAATTCACCTCTTACATGAGGACAGACACAGTTGTATCCCCAGAAAAAGCACAGACAGATGGTAAGCAGGATGTTTTAGGAAAATCCAAAAGGTGACGAACATTTCATTACTTAAATCAGATACTACAGTTACATGYATGTATCTCAGCAGGAAAAAACAGCGCAGTCGAAAAGGGACTGACTCCTTGCTCTCATTCTGACATTATGGCATAAGAAATCAGAATCATATGGATCCACTGAGAACACAAGGACATGACCTGCAGTCCTGCAGTTCCAAACAGCCATGACTCAACTTCCTGTACTTGGAGGAGTCAGAACAAAAGTATCTTGGAGTCAAGTTTCTGAAGTAGAGAGAAATGATCACATGTCCACTGAAAGTCTCTGAGGTGAACGCAATGTATATGGTTCCAGGACTGATGCGATCATGTGCATTCTCAGGAATTTGAGAGCTCCAAGTGCCAGTGAAGAGGCAGCRAATGCTCCAAGTTCATGATGCCAGGAAGGTCTGAACACACCTACTCACAGTGAGTGTGTGTACTCACTTGGTCCTCTTACAGTACAAAGCCATTGTGCTTCGATGTCATGTCTCAATGGCACACAAAGAAAAAAGAGAACTTGTGACCTGAYATCACATTAAAAGAAAGGTTTAGCTAATTAGATGAAAAATTATTTGGGAAATTTGCCACAGAACACATTCAGCACAACTTCTCTTTTYTGTCCCCTCCAGCTCTCTAAGCAAATGTCTCTTTTCTTTTTTCCCTCTTTTTAGTTTGCTTTGTATTTGTAATTTAAAACAGGAAACAAKTGCTTGACAATGGGTTTCTTGGTGCATTGTGAAGAATACTATCATAAAGTCTAGTTAGGAAAATGCTCCTTTGAGTAACTGCCTGATTGAAAAGAGGGCAATGGGAAAGAAAATATATACCCCACATATTCTTGCCTCTTACCCAGAAGAGAAAAATGTCATGGTTAGGAACTTCCTGCAGTCCAGGAAGAAAATCATGTTATGTACTGCATGTAAAACAAAACTGAGCTTTCTAATCTCGTATTCTGAGCCAGGTCAATTCTTCAGGCTGAATGGGTGATATCGAAGTGGTCAGGCAATGAGCAGTATGCTTGGACTAATAAAAAAAGGAAAAAAGAAACAGTGAAAAGTGCATCTCTGCAGATTTGCAGGAGAAACATTTGATCCATCAGCCAGATTAAATCAACTGATCTACTACATACCATGAACAAACACTAGATCACTCATGGGCTGCTCAAAATCTCTCAGAGACTGCCCTTCTATCAACTTCAGCTGCTTTGAGGCCCATGGGTGCTGTGCATTGTGATACACTGTGCAGCTAAGTAAGCACATATTTAACTTGCTCCATGATAACAGTTCCACTGAAGTCCCAGGATTACCCCGCTGCTTTAAACACTTGCTTACATGCTTTGCTTGGGTCATTGACCAGAATTTCAATAGTATTGCTCTAAAATTAATTTGGCTCAATCTTTGAKAAAATGCTGCAGAGGTTTGAACAAAATTTAGCACCAGTTTCACAGCAACAGTAGACAGAGAATGGCAAGCAGTAATTATTTCTCTTAAAAATTTTCTAGAGAAGAAGGCTAGGAAAAGGTTTCTACTCAAAGCATTACAGTCCATCATGATGATCATGTCTGACATAATGGGAATTTCAAAGCAGGACTTAAAAGTGGCAAATGCTTGCTAACTGCCTCCTGTAAATCTTACCTGCAACTATTTCATTTATTGTAGGGACAAAATTGCAGTGGAATTGCCTTTTTCTTCCTTTTTCCYTTTTCTTTTTTAATATTCCCAAGGAAATACTTCTTTAGGATGACTGCTATTTTTYCATGAATAGGATTGTAAATATGTAATGGAACATAAATATTTTGTATTTAGRCTAATAAAAAATTTAGTTCTATAAAAGATTTATTCCCACTAAAAATAATTTGGCCTCAAATAAGAATCAGTGGCAGTAACAGATGAGGCAAATGTTCACTCTGCAAGAAAAACAGAGGTGCTAAACAAATACTCCCAAACATGTTTGGCATGCATTTGCACAAATGTAAAATTGAGTTTGTGTTAGATGCACCTATACCTGAGACAACRGGGAAGAGTCCTTAAAACATCCAAAGACCCTATCTTAAGGGCAGGTAAACTCAGATGATAAGACAGTGTCCTACAAAAGTGTTCATTAGGGAGAATTAGACCTCCCACACAAAAATAATAATTTTATGGATATATAATTAATTATTAATTTTATGGATATATAATTAATATATTATATATTATATATTATATATTATAATTATATAATAATTTTATGCATATACACTCTGCTTGTGGTTAATAGTCTGTTCCTGTCCTCATTTTACACTAGTTAAAGCCTACATCTCTCAGGTAATCTGTAAAGACCCCTTCCACCCCAARCCATTCTCTRRTTTTATGATTCCTACACAYCAAACAGTTTTTAGAAACTAAAATAATTCCATGTGTGCAGTTCATAGGCCCATCCCAGACAGAATTCATCCCAAGGCAATCTTTTCCAATTCTCGACTGCTTTCACTTCTGTTGTACTTCTGCCATCTCATATAACTACCCATGAGCAAMCACAATAACTAACAGCTCCCATTTTTGGTTCAAGTACTTGAAGTAAATTCTGTGTGATACCTCCTAAGCATAAAAATTAATTTTCAGGAGAACACCAGGCAAACTAAAGTCATAAACAAATGTCCGGAAATTACGACCAACCTGCAGACTTTCCACGAACAGAGAAACAGACTAGCTTTGGCAGGTCCATCTTTCATAGTGAATTATTCACCCCTCTCTTAACATCTCTACTTTAATTATTTTTAATTTCATTGGTTTTGGGCAGAGGTGYGAAACCACAATAGTAAAATGAAAGCAGCCTGAGGACTTTCTCTATGTGAGTCAAACTGGAGGAAAATGCTTTAAGGAGTACTGATCCACGTGTTTTCTGTGTCAATGTGTTTTATCTTTGCTAAACTGAACGAGGGTGCTTCACCCACACATGGGGCTGGTCAATATGCACTGGCAGCAGAAAGCCTGGACAGGCAGGTCAGGGACAAGGAAAGGTGTCAGGGACTAGGAGAGGTGTCAGGGACTAGGAGAGGTGTCAGGGACTAGGAGAGATATCAGACACCAGGAAAGGTATCAGGGCTCCAGGCACTGCTGGAACACGGCACATTCCTGCAGTCCTTGCTGGGCAGTCCTCCACTAACCATGAACAGCTGATGCACATTACAGAGCTGCTTCATATCCTTGAGGAGTGATGAACTCAAGAGTTCAAGAAGAGATCTGTAGCTGTAGCACCTCACTCTCTGGAAGCAGCTGGGATTTTAGCCCTGTGTTAATTTCAATACTTCCTCTGAAGACTAACAGGCTAATTCATAAGTCAAGTATAGCATACTTGGCAGACTGAGTGAAGGGCTTGGGTCAAACTCCTCAAAAGCACGAGTGGAAGTGCTCGATAGGCTTACCCACAGGTAAAATGAGGGTAATAATCACCCACAGCATTGCCCCCCAGAGCAGACCATGAAAATCAGAACAATGTTAGTCCCTTAAAGCTCTGTAACATTCCTGTGAACACAAAACTTTGTCTGACAAGGACTGAAGTTCTCGGTATCAGAAGCAACTCATTGAAATGGCGAGTACTGTTTAAAAGAGAATCCTCCAAACACAACCTGTCTTTGGATTTTGCTCACCAATGCTTTGATCTGTTGGAAGGAAACGTATTTGGAAAGAACGAGACACTCTCTTTCAGCTTCAGAGTAAAGAATAGGGATATTTTCAAAGAAACAAACTTAAAATTTGTTAATTCTAGTGTATTTTTTTTGTGATAAATAAGAATTGAGAACTTATGGGAACTGTGCTAGACATTAATCAAATCCTTACATGAACTATTTCCTCTACTCCCACACTGGATTTTCACATGTTCAGGCTGCAAGACAGTGTGACATTCTGATAAGGATGCAAAAAAAAAAACTTCCCACAGACTTGTTCTTCATTATATTTACAAAGGGAAATGTTATTTGCCTCTGGAAGATCATAAGAATATTCATAATAGACTCCTTTTTAGCACTAGGGCTCATATACTTCTGAAAGGAAAATGTAGTTTTCCATTGAAGATTCCATCCATCTTGCCCAAAATCCCATAAATTACAATCCTGAGTAATGAAAATGTCTGTAGCATTGTAATTAATTAAAAAAAATCTGAAGAAATTACAGATTTTTAAATCTAGTGATTTTGTTGTAAAAATATTGCTGAAATTAGGGCTTAATTGCTRCATCTTAATGAGACATCTAGAAAGATGAAAATACAATAATTATTTCTTGTTGATAGCCTACATATTTGAAGCCTAAAGTGGAATACTAATATTCCAGTCACAAGCTACATCAGTTCCAAATAACAACGCCTTAATATTCACAAATTTTATTTGGACATATCTACTTACATAAATCCAAGATTATTTTGGTATCTAGAGCTCATCAGTGCCATATGCAAACTTATCAGACCAAGCACAACATCTGTCTAGCACATGCTTTTGGGTCTGTAAAGAATCAACTTGGAAGCATAAGCTGCAAAACTCTTCTAGTGAGTCTTTTGCATTCTGAGTCAAGGTTGTGATAGAAAGTTCAAGAGATGCTGTCTGGTTTTGGTGGTTTTGTGAGTGTCTCTCTGAGGGGGTGATGTTCTCACCACGATGTCATTTTAGTGAGTTGCTGCTCTCAGAGATAATTCCTGCATCCCAGGTGCTCTGGCCTACAACTTTATAACAGAATTAAGAGTTTTTTAATGCATGGTGGTCTTGTGAGTGGGCAGGCAGGAAAGCAATGAACTTCACTGTCATCCCTTGCATAAGAACTAGGTAAAACACATGAAATATGGATATGTCTCTGAAAGCAGCATGCACAGAGGAAGACTCCTGATTGCTTGGTGAGTATTTAAGTGCTAACTGTACTTATCTAAGTCTGCATGCACCCAAGGTTCTGCTTGTTCTGCTAATGGAATCTCATGCTTTTGTCAGTGACTGTCAACTCCCAACATTTTCTATTTCCTTCAAGTCTACATGTCCCTACAGAGGTACGAGACTAAAAGAGGGAAAACAAGGGTGAGGAAAAGGTAGATTTGGCATTTCTAAATTTGTTTTCTATTAGGCCAAACTAACTAAATTTCCAGTTGGAGCCTGGAAGAWTGTGTGGAATAAGCAGATCCCTCTCCAACTTTTAGATTAGAGAGTTCAAGCCATTGGGTCACTTATCTTTAGCCAGCTAAACTGGCATTAATCGGGAGTTAGTACCACAAAGGCTCAGGCCATTGCTGAGGAAAACATACCAGCTTGGTTTTCATAAAACAGGCAAGTTTCTGTCAAGAACAATGTTTTATTGTAAATAAGGAGATGCAAAATACATAAAAAATTCTCTATGGATGCAGGAAGGACCAGGAAAGGGATGTTCAGGAAACAGCCCCTTTGAAAATGTGCACAATTTTTCATTTTTTCTTTCAGATAACGTAAGTTMTTTTSTAGAAGAATATTGTAGYTTTTTCGCACTTAGATCTGTGAAAKTCCATGTTAAGGTKTGSCTTCGGTTGTGATGGTTCCTCAAATGAAAGAGGACGTTGCGGCTCAGATATTGCATTCACTAATTGGTCATTGATGGAATGCAGTTATTCCGAAGAGATTTGTAACAAACAGTTATCAGTCTGTGCTTTCTTAGGATGAACAGTGTACTTCTGAGACACAGGCAAAGCTTTCCAGTTTTTCGTTACCTATTAAGGTTCAAGGTTATGTTACTACTGAAAGCAGACACTAGAATCCTCACACAGTTTTATCAGTACATTTCTGTAGTGCATTACCATACTCCTTCTGTGCTTCTGGCAGTCTTTTTATGAAATGGGGCTGTTCTGTACTTGGATAAAAAACTAGAGCCACAATTTAATCTAGATATGACCATACCAAGCCAGTGCAAAAGATTTCTATCTTGATATTTTTTTGTTTCTCTTTTAGTTTGAATTGCTAATCATACATGGAAAATCCAAAGAAAGAAACAAATAGTCAAAGAGAACCTATAAATATCTTTCCAATGTATTCCAGCCACAAAAAATCCCCAAAGAAAATTGCTACCTTGGCCAAGAAGACAAGAAGAATCCCACCCAAAATGACTACGCAAATGCTCTGAAGCAGTCCTAAATTTCAGTGAGGAGGTCAAAGGATCATATGTGCCCATATCTACTACTTCAGCTACTGAGAGAGRCCAATCTGATTTTTATTTATGCCTCAACATTTGTCAYGTGCTGGGAGCCCTGTCCCCYGRGAGGCTTCACCTGGCAGCCAATCAGGAGAGAGAAAGCTTCTCCCACTGGTGGGGCTGATGCCCGGGAAAAAAGTGCATGGAAAAAAACATGCAGGAAATCACACTACAGGAGGGCGAGGCATGTAAAAGCAGCTAACTGCGACACAAAGGCCATTTTCCTTTGGGTTTCTTGGAGGGAGCAGGGGCTCACCTGGAGGGTCGCCTTGGCCCTACCGCCCCACTTTTTTTTTTTCCTCCCTGCGGTTCTTCTTCTGCCTTCCCTGTCCACACCTGTCCTGTCCKTGTGCCCTGTTTGGCYGCTTCCTTGAGGCAAATYGTCACCGTGACAGCCTCGTGTTCRCTGTCACCCCAACGGAGCTGCCACCACCCACGGACGCTGTTCATTGACAGCAGTGCCCACAACGGGAAGGAGCAGAGACTGACAAACCTGATGTGGTGTTAACTCATTCTGCTAAAAGGAAGTGCAGAGCCAAGCCAGAGGACACTGAGTGCGGCAGCTCAGGAGCCCCAGATGCTAAAAATTATAAAAAGCTAAAAGTGTCCAAAAGGATAAGATTCACAGACCAACATATCCAACTACAGCTGGTCCCAAAAAGACCCAGAWAAAAAAGCACCTGAGCTATGGGAAAAGAAGAAAGAAAAAAGGCAAGAAATCTTTATATGGGGAGAGACAGATGGCTTCTAAGAAGCCCCTTCTGAGCCCTGTCCCTGAAATTCCGGAGGTTTTCTCTTCTGTCTCGTCTCCAAACTCACCAAAGGCAGATGCATTTTGTACAGAAGGTGCAGATTTGGGTAACCCCAAACCCAGGAGCATTTGTCAGAACATTCCCCAGTAGCCCAAGGCTGGAAGGATGAGGGGGAAGAAGCTCCATGCAGCTTCTGCATCTCCACACCCYRGRGACCTGGATRTGGCAGCGGCCACCAGCACTGGACATTTGGAGGGGYTGGGGAGCCTGGAGTCTGCTCTCAAGTGTTCAAACCCCGTGCCAGACGCAGAAGGTGATTTTGGTACAGTGTTTAATAGATAGCTTTTTGAAACGTCACTGAGCATGGATGGTAGGAGCTCAGATTTATTCTGAAATTGAAATTATAGTTCTAGCCYGTTAAAAAAAATTGTCCAAAAATCCCACTTCTGACACCAATTTCAATGTCCCATCCCACTGTGAAAGAGGGAGTTGGGAAGGATTCTTTTAAAAGATTTCTTGGACAAAAAATATATGCTTTAAATAGCTTGGTGTATGTATGTTTTAGGGACAGATTTCCTGGGGCATTGAAAGAAAAACAGTGTGACCCTCCCTGAAATCTGTTGCCTGTAACTGATTCACTGTGTGTTCTCTCAGAGAGTGCTTTTGGGGTACTTTGAGACTTGTACAGTGTGACCCTCYCTGAGACACATTCCACACCCTGTTCTGTAGCTCTTTGTGTAACTGCCTTTGTGCCTGACAGTGTGATCTCTCAGGTGGTGCTTTTGGGGGCACTTGGAGACTTTACAGTGAGGCCCCGCTCGAGAAGCATTCTTGTCCCCTTTTTGCAGTGTATTAGGTCATGTTTGACCATTTGTTCTGTTGGGGAGAACACTTTGCTTTGGGACACTCAGAAATCTGCAGTGGGACCCTCCTCAAAAATTGTTTGCCCCTTCTTGCAGAGTGGTGGGCTGCTTTTTGCAGTGTCAGGCTGCTTCTTGCAGCATTTCTCCCAGAGGGCGGAACACTCTTACCCTCTCCAGRAGGTGGTGTGCGGTTAAGTAGAATCTTTTGTGTGTGTTTGGGGAGTGCTTAGTTTGGGAATTGAGTTTAAGTGTGGCCTCTTCCTGTAAGCTGTCTGCCAGGGAATAATCAGGAAACACCAGCACCATGGGCAGGCTGGGCTGCTGCAGGACACACAGCGGTGGCTGCTGTGGGCACTGCCGGACACACGGCTGTGGGCACTGCCGAACACATGGCTGCAGGCACTGTCGGACACACGGCTGTGGTCAGGCTGGGGCTGTGGGCACTGCTGGACATACGGCTGTGGTCAGGCTGGGGCTGTGGGCACTGCTGGACACATGGCTGCGGTCAGGCTGGGGCTGCAGGCACTGCTGGACACATGGCTGCAGTCAGGCTGGGGCAGTGGGCACTGCTGGACACACGGCTGTGGTCAGGCTGGGGCTGCAGGTACACAATCTCATTCTTTCCATAAATACTTTTTATAATTCTGCATATGGTCCTCTGGGTCAAAACTTCGCTTGGAACTGAGCAGAGCAGATCCCAAGGGAGCTGAGCCCGTTTGGTTATGAGCATCAGGTAACCTGGTCAGATGGTATCATCTGACTGTTCCTGACCTCCCATGGCAAATGCAATCACAAGTCTCCTCTGCCAAGAACGGAAGTTGCAGAAAGTTGTTATTCCTCATTTGCAAAAGAACTTCTAACCTTTGGTATTTTTATCACATGGTTTATTAGTATTCCAGTGTAGGTTTTATTTTACTTTTGGGATTGCACCACCCCATTCCTGATTACTTTGTTTTTCCTAACGTGTTAGCTGCTAAGCTATGTATTTAAGTCCTAAGGAAAATATTAGCTCCTATGCTCTGTGATAAGAAAGGGCAAAATAAGCCCTCAGTGAAAACACTGTCATCTCCAGGGCACTACCTAGGTTTGCATCATATCAATGAAAAAGGAATGTGCAATATTGGAAAGTTTTCTCTTTGCACATGACAGTAGCCTGTTAATTTATGTTAACTAATGATAATAGTTGCCTTTGAAAAACTTTCCAGTTGCAACTTATATTTACCACAGTATCCCTAATTGCCATACTTAGTGTACCGTTAAATTCAGCCAACTGAGCAGACTGTTAAAGTGTACAGAGGCTGATAGCRACAGAGATATTTTACAAGGGATGTGCAATTTCAGAAATGAGACTTGTCTCCCAGCTGGTGACCATCTGGCATCCWTGACTGTCTGTTTGAGTATTAGTCTAAGTCATTATTGTGTCAGTCTCACACACACAGACCACCCAGCACCTTACTGGCCCTACTGCTCAATGCCATAACGGCACCTTTGTTTCTCCCTCAGGAGTGTCATTTGTGSACTGCAGACTACCTAAGGGCTGTTTCCTGTCTATGTGTTCTTCGGCCTTCTGCATAAACACAGTCCCTCCAGGGGGAAGAGTGAGGTTTAATATTGCTGAAAAAAMCCCCACTTTAGGAAATATATTCAGAGCTATAATTAATTACATCAATATATATTTCCAGTCCCTTTCGGAATCTAATTATATTCTTGCCCTTGACTCTCTGTAGCTGTGACTTCCACAAGCTAATTACAGGTTGGCTGAAAAAGCATTTCCTCCTAGCTCTATCTCAGTTGTTGCTTTGCACATTTTTTTCRCATCAATCTCCTGCTATGAGTGGTCTGTTTCCAAGTTTCTTGAGCACTTTCARTTTGTTTTGAATAGCTCTTCAAAATAGTTTCTTCAGAAGACAATAATCTTTACCTTGCATAAATTACAGATGAAGGCATTGCTGATTTATAGGGGAGTACATTAATGATCCCCATTTGGATTGTACAAAAAAAAATTGGCTGTGTTTCTGATCTTGACTTCAAATTGAGCTAAAATGTCTTGGCTAAACCATCAAACCACCAAAGTGGTCCAGTTTATTCTGTTGACTTATATTGATCCAGCATCACTCCTAGATGACATGTTTTTTTGTTATAGCAATTTCAGTTGGCAGTAATCAGAAAAAGGTTCTGCATAAGTGTTAGAGATCTGCATTTTAATTCAGACAGAGGCAGYCCTTGGTCACTGGTAGGACACTTACTGGCCTCTAAATAGAATGAAACTTCTCAGGTAGATTTAGCAGGTACGAAAAGTCGAGGCCAAAATGCCTAAGCTCTATCATGTGCATGTTTGTGCAGCTACAGCTCTTTATTCCTCCAAGAGCAGACTGTCTCCATTCTGGTGTAAATTCCCTTTTTACTCAAACTGACARATAAAACATTTATTTTAAAATGTATTCCCATGTGCAGGTGGGATGTCCATTAGGTACATGCATGTAATCCATGTCATGCATGTACATTAAAGGTGCAATTGCTCTCCATGTTCAGGCATGGTTTTTCCATGCAGACTTAGAAGACTTAGCATCACCTACATCTTTATATATTTGATTAATTTTGATAACTTATTCATTTCTCCCTAATTCTGAGCACCAAATAGTAGAGGAGAGTTAGTGCATAGAAAATAATCAGAAGCTAAAAGCAGGGAAAGAGTTTTAGTTCTTGTTTATAAAATAAAGAAAAAGTTTCACCTAGGGGTATATTTAAAATGCATTAACATTAGAGTTATATATTAGAAACAGATATGTATATATAGACTATGTTCATCTTGTACTTCATTTATATCTTCTTGTTTACCATGCATGAAACTGATGACATTTGAATTTCTAGCATCAATGCTAGAATTGCTACAGATTTAAACAGTGTGCTGAAGAAAATTACTTTTGGCTTAGACCTCTGCCCAATGGCAGGCCCACCAGTGCAGAGCAACAAACCAGGAAATTTCCTTGAAAACAAATGGAAGTCGGTGAGGAACTGCCAAGGTCCCGGCAGAATGTCCACAATTTGTATGTTAGGATCTGCTCTGTAGGATTTGTACAAGGATCCCTTATGATCATCATCCAAACCACAAATGGAAAAGAAGCAAACAATGGCATCGGTCTCAGATGAGGTGTGGAAATGATTTATAACAAAATAAACCACTACTCAGTGGGAGGAATGAAAGAGGATTTGAACCTGGCCACAATGGCCTTGGGCAAGCACTGAGCAAATAGCAAAACTTGTAAACAATAAACACATCTCCRTAGTTCTGAAGCCAGTTAGATATCTAATGGCACATTGGGACCTTGTTTACCCAGCAGCATGTGTGGTCATTGTCTTCCATTTTTGGAGGAAGATCAGTCAGGCACTGCCACATCCCTTTTCCCTGTCCCAAGCAAATAATCWCATCAAGTTCTCTAGAGCAGAAAATTAGGCTGAAGAGCCTAGGATCTCAGGAGTACTATCTGTCAAATAGTAAAGGCAAARCCACAAGCAGACATCACTTTAGAGATTTCCTCTCTCCTGTTTTCTGTCTTAAAACTACAACCTCCCTGTCTCTCCTAGTTCCTCCATAATCCCTTCAAGACTGTTTCATTAGTGGGAAACAGCAGCAGAACTACCAGCTGCAGAACCCCCAGACGTGCCTGATTCCAGAGTCTTATGATGGTCCCCTCCATCCCAAACAAACTCTATATCCTCACCCCACAAAAAAAAACAAAAACCCAAAACTCAACAACAAGAAGAAAAAAAAGCACCAAACAAACAAAACAAACAAAAAGAAATAACAAAAAAACACACATGCCCTCCACCCATGTTAAAGAACATGCAACAGCATAGCTCTGTCTCTTAGAGATGGAGAGCCTGGGGCCAGTCAGTTCCACATACTTACAAGGGTCAGATGCTGTTTATTGAAAGAAGTATTTAAAAGGGGATTGCAAAAGAGAAGCAGGTTCATAGCACAGGCCCTGAAGTACAGGGGTCTAAGGGAGGCTTTCAWAATAAGCAGCATTTCATCTGAGCACTTCCCTAATTTTCATGAATTAGAAAAATTCCCTTTGAAAGAGATATGACAACAGGTGCTCCTGGCACTGCATAAATAATCGGATTTCTCCAAAGGTAGGAGGGGCTGCCCTTTTTTCACAGAGAGACATAATGCACCCTTGTAGGTTCTTAATTTCTGCAGACTTAGAAGATGGCATTTTAGAACATTATTCCTCTGCACTGTGTGCATTTTTCTTTTATTTTTTTTTTGCACACAGATGCTTCATATGCTCTCCATCCTCTAGCTTTCTTGCTCCTCTGAAGTAGATAATGGGTCATTTTTGAGCATCTTCAGATCCTCTTTGYCTCAAAGTCCGCTGCTGTGTGAAGTGACATCAGAATGGAGAAAAACACTGGTGTATCTGTGTAGAAAACCAAAAAAGGGTGCTGCAAACTGCTCACTCACTCTTACTATCCACTTCCATAATCCTCCAAAAGGTCAGAGACTATGTCAGTACACGGAAGAATTTCTGATGACTTCCTGGCTCTCTCTGCACGAGGTGGGGAAGGCAAGCACAATGACGGGATTTTCTCACAATATTTTTTAAATCCAAGGAAGGATGTAGCCTTTTCCTGTTGGAGTAATTTCCAAGAGTGGGAGTCAAAATCTCATTTCTGGTGTATATAATCTCTTGAGTCAGTAATATCTCACCCAAGCAAATAGAAAATTGGTTTTGTTTCTTTTCTGGTTGCTTTTAAGCKCTCTATTTTCCCTCTAGTTAGCATATTCAGTGGGCATCTCCCACAGCTTCCAGGCATTTCAAAACAGGTTAATWCGCTTTGGGACTGACCTGAAAACAGGGGCTGAGTGGTCCTTGAAGTCTCTCTTAATGGATCAAATTTAGTAGGTCAAGTTACTCACTATGCACAAATACTTGAGTTCATTAAGATACTCATTTTTTTTTTTGCACCATGATTTTACCAGAAAAGCATGGATATTAGATGATAAACAGCACAAATGGGATTCTCTGGGGAAGAGCAYATTGCAGAAGCAAAATAAGGATGCATAAAATCACACCCTCTCAATTCTTCCACAAGAAATGGAGAATTAGTAGTCTCAGCATATTAAACAAGAAAGGTGGTGGCCTGCAGGACTTAGCAAATCAGACTAGTTCAGCTCAAAGATGAATTTGGTTTTAGCATTGTAATAAAAAATTAATCCTCCTTTTATGTGACAATTTTGGGTTGRTTATCTAATATAAGCAAAGTAGCAGCTCTCATCTCAGGTGCTATAATTACAGAGCTGAGCTAATCCACAGCCACTGAGATCTTTTCCAGCCTTCTATTCCARGACCAAGAGGCACAACAGATTGAATAGAGCTACAAATAGCTATAGGCTTTGTCCTGTTTTYATGCATTTATGATTTCATCTTAAAGTCAACGCTGCTATAACGTTGTTTACCGAATGTTTAATTTGCTGAACACACAGAATTCCAGCTGAAGCTAATGTGAATTGCAGGTGCTCAAACTGCTGAAAAGTAAACTGGCCTTTTGTATTTAAATGTATGTTAATAGGGATCCATCAGGTTGCTSTGCTTCCACAATGATTAAAACATCAAAGAAGTCAATAAATACATTCATAAATAAATAATTATTTGGGGAAAAAGAAAACCTCACCTCACATTACATTGTGCTTCCTGTCCTTCATCCCAGCTCTTCCCAAAGGACTTGAACAAAACTTCCTGAAGTCAGTTAAAATCTTTTTTTGGCATTTAGCAGACTTTGTGCAAGGCTCTATATTCCTGAGACATGAACAACGCTGGTCTGGGATGATCCAGCACAGGGGGAGCACCGAGGGCTGGCATGTGGCACACAAAGGGTGGCTTTCTCAGCCCAGTGTCCCAGCAGTGACCCAGAGACCCTGGCACACAGCAAAGGCTGTGGCACACAGCAAACCGGGACAGGGCTGCACAAACACRTTTGTAGGCAGGGTCTTGTTCACCCTGCCAGCTCTGCAAGGCAGCTCTTGGGCTGAGCACRAGGCTATGTTAACAGGATGTCAGGGGAGATTATGTATCATTTCTACCATTCATTTTCTTTCCTGGACTTCAGCCTAACTCTTCAGTTCTTTTCAGGACATTTCAGAAAGCATTACATAAAGTGAAAACCTCAGGCTTGCATCTAAAATCCAAAATTAAGCTGTTATTCATATCTCCTGGTCACCTTCAGATAAAGAACAAACAATGCCACTGGCCAAGACACTTGCCARCTTTTGGGGGTCATCTGGCCTTGGCTATGTGACTGAGAAACTGCTCAGGCATTAGGGCCACAAGCAAGGGAGGACCCAGAAAGAGAAAAAAAAATCTCCCCTACACATCACTGTTTAGTGTAGCAATACTATGCAATAAATTTTGTAGTTTACACAGTAACTTTACAGCCTTGTCTGTGGCAATACATCCTTCAGGCATCCCCTTTGGCTCACTCCCCTCTCCATACATCATAGAGAGAGCTACAAAACACGAGGGCAAAGGGGTGGCTGCTTCAGGACARGTTGGTAAGACTTCAAGCTTGGGAATAGGATCAGCTATATTGCCCTTTAATATTTTTTTAAAGAAGTTATTTCTATATATGTGAAAGAAACAGAAAATTAATGTAAATTCTGGCCTTTCTTGAGAACTTCCCAACATTTTTGGCCTTTCYGAGCATGAAAACTCAGCTGCTGTGCTGTGTACATCCTAGGACCAAGTGTTCACTGTGCCTCTCTACCAATGTGAAGTTGCAGACTTCTGAGAGGAAATGTTATTTATTGAATGGGCAAGAATGTATTGTGAGTCACTGTTTTTCTGCTGTCTGCATTAAACTGGAGTGAAATTGAAATCATACTTMAGACTTATTTAAATGCCTTTTCTTGGCAGGAAGAAGGGAAGTTTGGCCTCCRCACTCTGACTGGCAGCGTGCTGTTGGTTGGTAGCAAGCACTCAGCTTTACTGGGTCCTCCCTGTTGTCAACAGGACGGATCTTTTCCAACAAAAGCAACATCCTGTCAGCTACTCCTTCTTCCAGGAACCTGCCTTTCCCTCCCCTGCAATTGCTCTCTCTCTCCAGGTTCAGGCAAGCAAACAGTACTGCATGAAARCGAGACAGCTACAGAAGGAATAGCGATCAGACTTTAAATTCATGCTTCCTGTGGGCTGTATAATATTCTTCCCCATTCGTAAGGTCATAAAGAGGGAAGAAAATGCAGCCTTTGTCTTTAACTGTTTAGGAGATAAAGGGGAAAACATTTTCATGTCAGGAAGTCATAAGGAAAGAAGGGGAGATATTCTTCGGAATCTCTCCAAATATCTTACTAATATGGTTTGGGGGTGCAGCCAGAGGAAACCCAGAAAGGAAAATTGGGTTATTTGGGACAAGGAGAGAAACCAGGCAGGTAGAACAAAGACAATGCTCGGCTCCTTGCCAGCATCCTGCAACTGAGACAAGATCCCACACTTAAAGGCTCTTCTTAAGGGCATAGGATGACATATTTCCAGATGTTAGAAAACAGCTGTGTAAAAGTGGAGCATTCTGGGAAGAATGGGAAAAGGAGGAGGGAATGAGGATGGCTGCAGACAAGGTGTCAGTTTCTCATTGCAGGCTGGACTGGCAACAGTCCTTTCTTTGATGATCTCTTCTCTAGGATTCTACATTCCTCTGTCTTTAGCCCAGCAGGTTTGGAAAGACATCAGAGAGATATGATGCATCAAAAAGAGGGGAAAAACAGAGCCACTCCTGGGATGCAACAATCAGATCAATACTAAAGTCCTTCCATTAGCTCCAAGGGAGACTCAGAACCTCAGATTGTAAAGGAGAGGGAAAAGACCAGGTGTTGCCAGCCAAGAAACATGCATATGTCCCTTCATAAATGAAATATATGGGAGAGAAATTACTTTCTTTCACAAGGGGAAAGAAAAAGGCTGAAAAGCTGACCTAGAAACAGGGGATAGCACACACAATGGGGAACATGCAAGACAGCTGATGACAGCCTTAGGCATGACTTCAATACAGCCTAATAATTTAAAGGAATGGATTAGCTGAGAACATCCCATAAAGAGTGCACAATTAATACATAGGTATATTCCATAATTATAAAATACCTCTGGGCTATCCATTTTTCAATGACGTGTCTATATTAATCCTGTATGTTTTTTTCACTAAGTGATGGCTGCTACTGACTGCTAAGAATGTTCTGCTTCAGTAAACTTTGATTTCACTTGCAGTTGTGCATTTATTAGGCAAGATTATCATCATCCAAGTTTCCAGGGTTGGGAATTCATTTGAAAAATATGGTCTATTTGCATTTAATTATCACATATTTACTGAGGAAAAATATAAACAYGCCTGTTTTAGGCAAGGAATGGCGCCAGTAATGTACTGCAGACTTGGGATTGTGCTTTTTAATATAATCAAACTACTGTTATAAATAATTCACAGTTTCCACTGTGGAAAAAACCTGAATATGGATTTCCTGATAGGTTGTTGTGGGGTTTTTYAAATGTAAAAAAGAAAAAGGACATTTTACAAAATACTAAAATTACTAAGATTGTTTGTAGCACATGAGATATTGTTAAAATTCACCTTGAAAGAGGATGTAAAGGAGAAAAGAATCCTCTATATGAGAAGTAGCTACCAGCTTCAGCTGCTAAGAGAAGAAAAAARAAGAAATATATTTTTATGAGACACCAAAGCTAAACAGCCAGACAACAAGATGAGGAAATGTCAAATTAACTTTTGGGAAATAAATCCTCTGTTCAAAGTTCACATAGTTCCAGTCACTGCACAGACACTTTTTGTTGTCACCAATACAATTGACTCACAAAATGTAGACGAGGAATTCCAACTTTGCAACAGAAAGGCAGAACTATTGAACTGGTATTAGAGAAGAGAAACACATCTCATGGCATTTCAAAATTCCTGGATGAGTTATTTTCTTGTCCATCTGCTGTGGTGTCTCTGCACAGATTTTAGTGGACAGAAAGTACAAACAGCTTTTTTTCAGCAGAGGATTCTCATCCTTCCCCAGCAAGCTGAGGACTGTCATTGACACTTGCCAAGCAATCAGACAACACCAACATTCTGACTGCCCTGGGCTGGAAAAGATWGACCCTGCAGGTGGGCTGAGGGGTGGGTGTTTGCTGCTGAGCTGAGGAACAGGAACCTGGGGCAAGGGTGTGGGACTGAAGGCACGTCAGGGGCCTCATGGAGGTGACTAGAGAAAGATGAGTGGCTCTTTGAACTTCACTGGTAGCCCAGACACCAAGCTCACATGTAAACGCACTGTCAGAGACCAAAGCAAGTCTTAATGATATCTGAGATGCACAAGGCATGCTGGAGCAGCAGACCTTACCCAGGCCATGGAGAACACCTGCATTTCCTCAACCAGCAGCTGAATGCTGGGCAGGCCAGCCCAAGGTATCCCAAGCAGGGCCAGACCCCTGAGTTTCAGTGACTGAGTCCCACTCCTCAGTGGTGAGGAACAGAGGTGTGGCTTGGTGGCTGCAGAAAGGGACCCTGCAGCCAGGAGGAGCTCATATTGGGTGAGGAGAAAGGAAMCATGCTGCTATTAAACAAGGGGAAGCATCCCATGTAATGACCACTGTGGGAGTGGAACGTGACCTTCATGATAGTAAATTCAGAAGTCTGCTCGTGACACTTCCTCAGATACCAGTCATTTCAAGCTGATAGTTCCCCTCATGCAATCTCACTGAATTCCAATAARTAATTATTGCCTAAAACTTCCACTTTAAGCAAGTTTAAAGTGGGTTTATCCCTTTTTAGTTTGATTTTGAGACTCTCAATGTTTGCCTGGAAGGTATTTTAATTTTTACTGGTTTCATTTTATATTATTGAACGAACTAATATTAATTCYTGTTCCAGCTACTGCAAGAAGTATAATATTCGCTTTCATTATATTGCTCTGTAATAACTAGTTTTTACTTTTCAGCTTCCTTTTTCTTTAGATGGTGTCATTGTCAACTTTGTCACRTCTGACTTCCACAGTCTTGAACTTAAGGGTTTTGTATATCAGRTAGGATAACAATTTCTCTGCACTAGTATATTCTTTCAGCTAAATCAAAACTCAATGAGATTCTAATAGCATGAGACAGATMCAATTTTATATTTTTACTAAACATTTCAAGAACCCCTATCTTWGCCCCAAACACATTATCCCTTGCTTTTGGAATTACTTGCAAAACAATTTGCTACTTCTGAATTTGATCTCTTCTGTCTGCTTTTTTCAAAATTAAAAATTGTATGGGGTGTATATGTTGCCAAAAGCAAGTAAATTAATGCCATCAGGTAAAGATTTGTGACAAATGGAACTTCTTTCCTAGGAGGATGTTGCACAACCCTTACTTTTTCCACCTTCAATTCACCACTACAGTCAATAGGTCTTCTTAGGTGTGTAAGACTTGTTTGTATGAATAAGTACTTGTACTTATGTCCMATGAAGAAAACAGAAAAGGCTTCAGGCAATTGGCCAGCTGATTGTTGATGACTTGACATTTAKGTAACTCATTATCCCCATGAACAATAACATTTATTGTATTGAGAGTTCAGGAACTGAGTACAACAGGAACCAGCAAAAGATGACTAAAATTAAAGCTAAGCAGAAAGGAAAGCCATAATGTAGAGCTATGGCTCTTATTTAATTTCCCTTCAGAAATGAGAGGAAAAAAGGGACCATTCTTTTATCCATTCTTCTTCTCTAAAAAGAAAAAAAAGAAACCAATAACCAAAACATAAACCTCAACAACAACAACTAAACCAAAAAGCACAGATATAGACCACAGAAAGCCTGGTTTGCAGAGATGCATGTCTTGACAAATGGGCATAATTAAGAGTGTCGGATGACACCAAATGAAAACAAAACGGAAGATGAGTATGAAGTATCTCATCCCAATATCCATTAAAGAGAACAGCATCCTGAGGACTGAAATACGTCCCCCATGTACATGCATATCACAGGATTCAAAGGAAATTAGCTACAGTATCCATACAGAAAGACAGCAAGGAAAAAAAAATAAACTTTTTTTTTCCATTTTTCCTGAAAAGGTACCTAAAAGATTAATTCCTATCATCTTACTCAATAAGCAACCAAATCCTGAGAGAGCAGATGGTTATTACTTTTGTTGAACTTACTGTATACATTACTGATGCACATGACTGTGTACAACATGACAGTTTTAAAGTTTTTTAAAATCTTTAGATTTTAGTTTAGAAATTAGAAAGAAGAAATCAGTCGCCCTATAGAACACCTAAACTGAAAATCTGGTCCCAGTGAGGTCAATGCCTGGGCTTTGGTTCTCTTTAGCTGGTCCAAAATTTCCACCACAGTGCTTTCAAAAAAATCCATGTAGAACCTAGGCTTAGTTTTTCTCAATATTGATGAATGTTTGGCTAATTCACTTGTGATATTCAACTAAAAGAGTTCTCAAAAAATAACTAACTAATTAGAATTGCAAAGGAGTAAGAAGCAGAACATACTTATGTTAGCAAATCCTTTTTTCTGATTTCAGTAGTACTGTATGTAAACCCCAAAACTGYATGCTATGGACAATACTCCTAAAAACAGAGGAATCAGCCTTATTTTAATCTGGAATAGCTGATGAAGATTTAAGAAGGAGCTTTGTGCCAAAGAGTTTCTMCTTCAAAGTGTATGCTCTCTTACAGCATCTCGTCTGTGATACAGGGGAAAGAAACAAGACTGAGAAAATCAACAYACAAAAGGTTAAAATCAACAAATGTGTTCTTCCACCTGGAAAGTATCTTGGATATGTATGGTTTCATACTTAATCCCTTTACTGATGGTGGTTAGTAATTAGCAACATCCTATTCAGCTGACCAGGCAGAGAAGTCAGCACATAATTATATTGGCCAGAAAAGACAAAAAGAATCCTTCTTCTGGAATTTCTGGTTCATTCTCAGCTAGAAAAATGGTGCAAGAAATGCCTGTTCTAMAGCATTTCTCAAGTCCTGTTTAGAGATGTTCTTGGGGGAATAAAACCCCAAAACAAACAAATACTTGTGCAAAAATTAGCTACAAAAAACTCCACCCCAAACAAATAAGCTAAAATTACCTGATGTCTTTTGATCTCATTAGATTGACATTGAGTAGTTTGGGTCAATTCTTCTTTTATCAGCTTGGTTCACAGGTTCCTACCAAACATGATTTAATACAGTGTACTTACAAATTCTCTCTCTCAAAAACAGAAAAGCAAAGAAAAGCTGTTAGAATGAGCTTATTCTTACTACATGCACACCCATCCCACTTCAGCAAAGAAAAGCCTTATTGTTTAACAGATTGAGACACACTAAAGCAAAATCAAGTGACTTGCTGTCTGTTGGACAAACTATTGACTGGAACATTATAATTCATGCTGATTTCAAAAGGCCAAATCTTGCAAAACCTCAATGAAATTCTGCTATAGTGCATTCAAGTGTGATTGAATGTAATAAGAGTTGGGGATAGCTGGCCACAGCTTAAACATTTCACTTTCTTGCGGCAATTACGGAAATAAAAAATTGCCCACTCATTTCAGTTTCTGTATGACTCTCCAAATGTGGGAATAGAAGGGGGAATAATTCCCTTTCAGACTGAGTATTTTGAAGAGGAAAATTTGTGCAATAGTGGGTTTTCTCTGACAGTAATTTACTTCATCAGATCGCTGCACTCCTCAATTCATGACCCAGGAGCCACAGCACCATTCACAGGGCAGGGAGAAGTCCAGAGGGAGAAAATGTGGGGAAGGGAAGGGAAGGGAAGGGAAGGGAAGGGAAGGGAAGGGAAGGGAAGGGAAGGGCAAAATTAATTCAGATTAGGAAGATGCTGGATGACCATGGAGACTTGAGTGATTTGAATCCATTTGCTGCATTCCTCCCACCTAAATTTTTATCTTATTTTGTGTAGGCATTGGTACCATCAGTCTCCTGAGTCATACTGCCCTAGAAGCTCCTCACGTGAAAGTAAAATCTGTGCAATGAGGCATCTGCATCCTGCTCCTTTTTCACTGGTGTCTCTGCTTAGCCCTGTTTAAATGATAGGAACAACACAAAGCAGCCTGATGAWATAGCCCTTTGTCATGGAGAACTCGTTCCTTAACTAGCTGAACAGAAAAGACCACAGTATGGCCTTTGGTTTTGTCTRTATATAGAGATGTAAATAGGTAAGCATTTTCAAATTACACTTATACAGAACTATATTTTATTATATTATATAATAATTTTCATATAAAATGTGGTATTAGTTATAGGTGATATTTTCATAGATGTAACTTAATTTAAAAATRATTAATTAATAAAAATAAATAATGATGCAACATAATTTTTGTATACTGAAACTCAGCCTCAAACACAGTTATTTCTGAACACAGGTCTGGAACTTGTAAGCTATTTCCAACATGTCAAGGGCCAGAAACGGGATAAAAACAGCTTTATTCCTGAAGGTTCCTGGTATAAAATGGCCACCTAAGTGCTTTTCAAGTTGCTCTGATAATGTGCATTATTTTTATTATCTTTAATTTCTGACATTTGGGATATTTTGCAAGGAATACTGAGTTGCAAAACAGTGATGTGTATTAYTAAAACCACTAAACCTCGAAAATTTTAAAATCCACTGCTCTTAAAAAATATAATTTCTCAGAGGTCTAGAAATTACATAGAGCTTCAGTTTCCTCCTCTGTCCTTCTGTGTCATACCTGGGGTGATCAGTGAAAGTTGGCTTTGTATGTAGATGCACAAAAAAATTGCGATGGCATGGAACAAATTACATTTTTTCACTGGAAAAGTACTTGGCCAGGCCTGCATTCCTTTCAGTGGCCATATAAGCCCTCAGCAGCTGAATGAAATAAGATTACAACACAGTAGTTTGAATTGTGCTTACAACATTTCTTGGCTTTTGTAGTTCAGTTCAACTTCAGCATCAAAAATAACAAACAAGTCAGGCCTCCAAAACACACACAGGTTGTTTAAAAACTCTGAACTTCAAAAAAAAACCCACATCTGAAAATAATTTATTGCATTTCTGTCATTTTACTTCACTGTACAATTATAAGACACATAAATAAAAAAGTTTAAACAAGAGGCAAAAAAACACTCCAGAAGATGACGTCTTAAAGGAAATACTAAAACTACAAAACTTTCGTTAAAATATGAGAGAAGGCACCACAGTACAAGCTGGAAAGATGTAATGTATGAATGTATGAAATTCTTGAATGTATTGACTGGGAATTGTGCATTGCTATGGGAGGTGGGACAAGTGACAGAGTAGCAAYAAAGAAAGGGACCATGGAATATATTGAGCTGTGAGAAGGGAGAAGACAGTGCTCCTYCTTCCTCTCTTTGTCTAAATTCACTATTTAAAAAAAAAATAAATTAACATTCACTCTTCCCCTGTTTCACAACCTCCCCTTCATGAAGGCTGTTCATTCTGAGTAAGGAAGGGGGATTTCTTATAATTAACAGCTCAGTAAATGTGTATTACAATAGCCTCCAGCAAGCACTAAGGACACTTAATTTACAACAATATTCCCTTACAATAGCATTTCCTATTGCAAGAAGCATCACACTGGGTAATTAACGAGAGGGCATCATACCTCCACTTCATGAAGATACTGAGTTTGCCCTTGCAACACTTCTTTTTGTGTGAAACTATCTAAGGGCTGGGTTGGGGGTGTGTAGCAAAATGGAGTTACAGCACTTCCTCTTAGGATTCTCCTGAAGTCCACAGCCCTTCACACAATGGTGGCCACCGTGGTCTGTCAGAGATGGCTTCAGGTAAGAAGATGCTTTGAGACCCCRAACAGGGCCTTTGCAGACTGACTGCAGGCTAAGGACCCCACTGGAGAGGGAATTCTTGCTCTGCAGTGTTTGAAATCGGGTCCAAACATTGGAGATGTATCAATGTGGGTAGCTCACTAGGATGGCACAGACACCTTACTACAAGAACTTCAAGGCTATGACTATCAACACAAAAGCCTTGATCCTGGCAGTATTTCCATTACTTGTCAGGRCTGAGCATAAATAAATATATTCACAAAATGAACAACAGCAATAAACTCGACAGGACTGTGCAAAGCATCAGTGTGGATCACTAAGGATCACTGTTGACACTGTCTCAGTTTGTTTTTATAAACCATGCTTACCAAACCAGCAAATTTAAACTTCTTAAAAAACTTTATCTCATAAATATGAAAAGTATGATTATTTGCTGTGAAGTACAGTAATATTGTGTGTAATGCAATGCAGTGCTTGATACAACTAAAAATATTATTGCTTTAAAGAAAACCTTCAGAAAATATACTGTGTTTTTTATTGAACTGATATTCAAGGTATATGGGRATCATCTGAAACAACAAATAATACCTCAGTTCACCAGATTTTTATGTGGTTTTTTTAGCCAGAGCAAGACCATAGAATAAAAATTATTTGTTTTCATTTATCCTTAGTAGATTGTTTTCTGAGTCCAGTTGCTGAAGTAGATTATTATATTTTGCTTTCCTTTCAAAAGCTGGGTTAAAACCTGCTTAGGTTCTGTGAGAAATGGGTTTTGCAATATTAGGTCAGTTGCAGCTAAAGTTCATAGATAAAATTTGTTCCCTTTACACAAAAAAAACACACAAAGAATTAAATTAGAAAAGAGCAGATGCCTTGTCTGAAGAAAAGGAGGAGGCTGCTGATCTCATTAGATAGGACATACTGTACTTGATCCTGAAACTATTGAACCATTCTAACATATTTTTACTTCAGCAGTCAGAAGGACCCCAGTCCCAGGCATATCCAGACTTTATTACACTGCTGTATATAAATAGAGAGAAAAAACTTCTGTCCTCCTCCCAAAGAAATTGCACCTCAAGTTCACATTTTATTMGGATCAGCATATGAATAGATATATTCTACCTTATTTGAGTGTGTAAAATACCTGTTTGCATACATACTTACTTTATTTCCTGTGCTTAATGTCCTTTCTCAAGGCCCATGGAAACCARTGAGAATGTAAATCATTACATTTCTTTTCTTAACCTTTGTCTCAGGCTGAAAGTAGGATACAGCTSTCTTGATTTCTGGTGACTACAACTTCACCTTCTATATTTGAGCTCCATGTTTCGGTCACTGTTTTAAAAAACAAAATAGTTCTCAGGCAATGGGTGTAGGTCACCACTCATCTGATCAAATATCAGTCCTTTTTGGGATGAGATTAATCAATCTCTGGGCTCCACAGGCTGGTCAGACTGGGTCTCCAGGAACTGAGACATCCTTTCTGCAGACACCTAAAGCTCTGTGAGCTGAAACCCACCTGAGGGTGTTTAAGGCACCTAARAACTGAACTGGTTGTTTCCCTGATATTTGTCTATGCATGCACAAGGYAACACAAATTGTCAATTACAAAACCTSTRTATTTGCATGGGCAARGATTTCCCAAAAAGGTGAAGGACGYGGTGCTGCCACCTCCCATCAGCTCCCTCCCTTTCGAGCTGCAGCATTGCTTGTTGCAAATCTCCAGCCTACAGATGCACCAAACCTTTCCCAGCCCTTCTTGCTGGAGAAATGAGCCGTGTTGCTCTGAAGCAGCTGAGGAACACGTCACTGTTTCCTGTTTCAGCTTCTTCCCCAGCTTGTTGCACAGGATGGAATGGAATGGAATGGAATGGTGCCTGCCCACCCCTCCAATTCGGGACTGTTCATTTATGCAGCGGCACGCACAGCCTCATGCTCACCCGCTGGCACACAAACCTGTTCATTTCCCTCCTACCTAAGATCCCGTTCGCTGAAGAAGGACAGGGGAAAAGTTCCAAGATTTTATTTATTCRGAATACAGTTTTGCAAGAGTTGCCTGTGTAATTCGTCATGGGTGATGGGGTTGCAACATCAGGCATGAAGCAGTCAACCTGTAGAGACCCAGCTGGAAGGAATTCATGTACTGCTGCACCGCTGGCTACAGATGAACAGGCTGMTGGGATTCTGTGGCTATTTTTGTGGGAGGAGAGAGTAAAATATATCATTTCTAGGGCATAGTATGTATCAAGACCAAATCTCACAGGTGCAGTCTTTGATATGTTGCTGGTAACTATTGGCTAGGCCAGGGTAACACAAACATGGGCATACACCAAACACTTGAGCGGCAGATACTGAATGGATTTTTTCACACATCATTTTAAACCTACCATTGTACTGCTTTTCATTTCTTTTAGAGATGCATCTCCAGAACCACACTAAAAAAAAAAAAAAAAAAAAAAAAAAAAAAAAAAAAAAAAAAAAAAAAAAGAAAAAAAAAAAGAAAAAAACACTGTCACAAACCCAAAACACTCTCTAAATAGATATAAAAAAAAAAAAAAGAAAATAGATAGGGAAATTACCTTCAAAACCTGAAAATAACGTTAAAAAAAAAAAAAAAAAAGGAAAAAAAAAAGAAAAAAACACTGTCACAAACCCAAAACACTCTCTAAATAGATATGGGATGGCTTAAGCTGGAAAACCAGTGCTGATCTTCAGCTGGAAGCCAGA
Source organism: Malurus melanocephalus (assembly GCF_030028575.1). Classification (NCBI taxonomy): domain Eukaryota; kingdom Metazoa; phylum Chordata; class Aves; order Passeriformes; family Maluridae; genus Malurus; species Malurus melanocephalus. The sequence goes on from NW_026623359.1 coordinate 853,528, forward strand.
TACCATTTTTTGTGTCCACATGTTTAAATCCCAGGAAGCAAACACATATCAAGCTGCCATCATGACACTCTTTTCATCTTTGGTTTGCAGATTAAAAAAATTAGTGTTAGATCCTTGACGAAATTGCAACATCAAATAAATATTATRTAAGGGCAGTACATAAATAGGTTATAGAAGGGCAGGATAACACCATAAAGGGAAAGTATTTGTGACTCATTTTTTCTAATTCTTTTAGGAGTTTTCCTAATGTGYAGTGCACAATTGAAATGAATGGAAACTTTAAGAAATATTCTACATAAGGCAGAGTCCAAAAATGTAGGAGGTTATGCAAGGCTAACTGTAAAAATAAGCAGACAAGTCCTCTAAAATAATATTGCAACATTTTTTTGGCTTCCATTTATTGGTTGCCATAGGATTTTTAGTCAGTGAGCAACTGCTAAACACAAGACTGCCTCATACCATAGCTTGGCTTTTAAGAGAAGAAAAACACTAACATTGTTTAATGAACACACTTGTCTGGAGAAGTACTAGCAAATGCTAGGAACTCATTTTCCTCCTGTCTAAAACCAGAGAGATTTGCAAGTGTTGTGTTTRTGATACTGTGCCCAGTTTGAATCTTCCTCTCTGACAAGAAAATCTCTCTCCCAAATAAAAAGAAACTTGTTTTTGAGGGAAGTTGTTAGAGGAGAAAGTCCAAGAGCAAACAGGTTAAAGTGCCATGTAYACAACAGAAAGGATCACAAGGCACTTTTAATGAGCTGTTTGAGTTACACCAGCTGCTTCTGGAGCCAGAGAGAACATSCACTGGTGGACACGAAAGGGAAGAAATGGAAAGTGCTTTTCTAAAGCATTCAATTTCTCTGCTGAACAGGTGGTTAAGTCTGTTCCATGTAGCACATCCTACATGGAGGGGTAACGAAGAAAATAAAATAGTGACATGCTATAAAAAGTAAATAAATGCATTTGCTCTTGGTCTTTTATCCAGTCTCCCAGTATATCTTGATGTATCAACATWCATCATTACTATTTTTATGATGCTGATTTATGCTCTCTCTGCATTTGGGTTTATTTCTGTGTTTTGTCCAGGGACTGCTAGGTGTAGAAGGTTTAAAGCAGCCATRTGTGTCTGTGACTGAGCACTTATCACATGGTCAGTTAAAAGGGTCAGGCTCCTTTGGCTGAAACTCTTCTAGGCCAACAACATTTGCAAGCTTGTTGCACAACTGACGATTTSTGAAAAGGAAAGCAGAGCATTTTCCCACATAAATTACACATGTATTTACATTTTTTTAAAGACCCAAAGGTTGACACCTAGGAAAATCTCCAGCTAAGGAGAGAATCCTGTTGTGAGATTTAGATTTTTAAAAGTTAAAGTCTTCTGGACCACCCTACATAGATGTCCATATAGATGGACACCCCACCACATCTCCATCTGTTTGTTCACAAAAGATCCTTCTTCCATAACCTCTGTCTCTCATCTGCAAGTCTTGTGTAGGTGTCTGGGATACCTGGTGTATCTCAGAGAGAACAAGACTTTTCTGTGCACGCAAACAAGTCGGGCTCTGGCAAGCAGGATTATTCCCACTTAACTTGAGACATCTATGCCTGAGCCAGTCACGCTGAGCTCCTTTTATAGTCAGCAGAGAGAAATAGAGTTGTCAACATTTAGTTGGACAAATCCTACCCCAAATTCCACTTGTGTAAGCCCATTACTTCCAGTTTCAATAGCATTAGATAGTCTGAATCTTGTCTTTGTCCTCCCTGTTGCATGTAAAGCTGGCAGTGGGTTTCTCTGCCCCTCTGYGAGGAACTTGATTTAAGAGCTGAGGCAGAATAAAGCTTGGGCTTGGCTGCAGTGACTTCACAAGTGCGGTCAATCTCTCCTGCTGTGCCCTGACAGCGTAACCTTTTCTTGTGAAAACAACCTTGGAACAAGCTTTCAAGCTGCCCTAACTATCAGAATCTTTGGTCTAGTTCTGCAGCAAGAGCATGATGATTCGACCCCAGACAACGAAGCCTACAGCCTATCCACTGACCTCCTGAAAGAAGGTCTTASCAAAATCACAGGGGATTATATCTGTTATTGATTCAGCTGACTGGAAATTCACAGTAAATTGATGGTGTCATGAAGTTGCAAAGAAGTATAGAAAAACGCAGTTTAAATACTTCTTTCCACTTCTTTGAACAATTGGCATCCAACAGCTACAACATTGGAAACATTACTTATGGATGGGAGCAGAAATATTCAGAGTCTCTTAATCCCATCTACCATTAAAAAGATGAGAAGCTTTCTACMCTTTAGAAAAGTCTGGTGTTTCTGAGATAAATAACCTTTGGATATTATACACAACACACACATTTCTCCCTTWCTTTTATGGTGTGTTCACCATGGTGGCCTCCAAATGCACTCTGAGTGACCTGGCAGCACAAACCCCATGGTAGCAAGTGTCACTTACAATTGCATTTGTCCTAAATAAAAGCAAAGTGTATTGGCAGGGTGGAAAGAGTCAGAAGATAAAACTGTTTAAACAGAATGACCAAAGGATTTTCATTTTTGTTCTGTAATTTTAGAAAACAGATTACCAAAAGTCTATGATTGCTTGCATAAAATACCCTGTATTTGCTATGGTTTTTATCATCAAGACTTATTTATAGGCAAGACTATCCAAAAACTAAAAACTTAATTCCCCAAAATTAATAACTACAGAAAATGGTGATGACACTGTTGAAAAAGAACTGTGGAAGAAGGAGTGGAGCTTGTTAAATCATGGCCTTTTTTTTAAATCAGTTGTACAATCCCAGTATGCTTGATGGGGAAAAAAAAAGGGTACAGCCTACCCTTGCTCAAATAGCATATAAGTAGAACTCAAAATACCACTTGGCCTTTGACAGGTTGGTGTGAGTATTATTCTGGAACAGCTCAGCAATATTTTTGCTACACGGGGGGTAAAGGGCATTATCTTCCTTACCTTTTCCTTACCTTTACCTGTGCAGAAAGACCACTCATAAGGGGTAAAAAAAAGGAAGGGCACAATCACTCAGCATTTCCTGCACTTTGAGGACATAAATGCAACCTTGACCTTGTCCTGGCTTTCTACACGAAGCTAAATTTATCCAGGAAAAATTTCATCCTGCAGTAAAATGTGGGTTATCCTCATGGCCTGATCAATCAGCAGGGATGAAATCAGGCAGTGTTGACTACTCCAGTTTTATCAGCCGCAGACAATAGCAAAATGTCACTGGATTTCTCTGAATCATGCATTTCATGTTGCTGATGTTCCTTTTTTAAATTAAAGACAGCACATTGCGAACTTTCTGACAAATCTCACTGCTGTCCTGAGGTTACATGAGATCACTGGTTATTCATGTTAGCAGCTCCTCAGACAGGACAAAGACTTAATAATCTACACTGTACCAAGAAAATGGATTTGTCAACATTTCTCATCAAGAAAAAGAAGATTTTTTTTTTTTCTCTGCCATAAATCCTCTGTTGCAATCAGGCTATTACTCTTCCAAGATATGTTCCTTTGACTAAATTAGAGAGTTCTTTAAAAGTAACAACTGGTAAAATATGCATGTACTTACTCATTTTGAACATCTTGATTTGATTTGCCTTGATTTGAGCTACCAAGGAGAGTAGGCATGTTATGTAATTTTTGAAGCTACGTTTATTCTAATAAAAAKTTTGTATGTAGTAAAATCCTTTTACCCTAATGCAGCTGGAGCCCTATCAGAAACTYGGTCCCCAGAAGAGCTGCAATTTTTACCCACAGATATACTCCATCTTACAGCAGCTCTAAAGGGTTTTTGCATGGATGAGACATTTTTCTTGTGAAYGTGAAAACTAAAATTAGCAATTACAAATACTTAGAAATTACAAATAATCTGCTGTTGTCGTGATTACACATAGGAGGAAGTAGAAATAAACACAATAGGAAGCAATAAAATGCTCRTTGATGACCAGTAAGCCAGAACTCCCCTCTTCTAGCAGACAGATGCTGAGCTTTTAAAATTAAAATGCAACTGCATGGAAATTTACACCTTTTTCAACCTATGATATTCTAACTGTGACTAAAATGCATGTCTAATTTTTTTCTTGTTTTTAGGGACTGAATTAGACCAAATTTTAACCATAAACTGTTATGAGAGAAACTCATTTGGAATTTAAGAGTCAGGTCTCAGCATGAGTAGAAAACAGACMCTTAGCCAGCTCTGCCCCATACCTTGAAGAATTTGGCTTGATCAGTAGAGCACACCATTGCTAGATGTCCTCTTACTTGGTCTGTTCAACCTGGGGAGACTGAGGGGAGACCTCTCTGCAGTTACAGCTTCCAGGTGAGGGRAAGAGGAGGGGCAGGCACCGATCTCTGTGGTGACCAGGGACAGAATGCAAGGGAATGACCTGAAGCTGTGTCAGGGGAGGTTTAGGTTGGATATCAGGAAAAGGTTCTTTACCCAGGGGATGGCTGGACATTGGAACAGGCTCCCCAGGGAAGTGRTCACAGCACAGCCTGACAAAGTTCAAGAAGCATTTGGGCAGCATCCTCAGGCATATGCTGTGACTCTGAGGGACAGTGCTCTGCAGGGCCAGGAGCTGGACTCGATTCTTGTGAGTCCCTTCCAACTCAGTTTATTCTGGATTCTGTGATTTCATTTATAGGTGGAAGTCTCTGTTTATAAGGGCACATTTGGTCACAACAGAAGGAAGATACTTGCTTTCTGTTGCTTCATTCCACACTTCCAGCACATTCCTGCAGATGGGGGAAACAGAGGTAGCRTGGCTGGGGCTCCCATGGCAGCAGCTGGTGCTGTCTGCACATTCTGCAGGGTCAGCAGATGAGGCAGCACTTGGGGAAATGGGCAGAGGCTGCAGGCAGGGGACAGGCAGAGCCAGCAGCCTCCCACCAGGCAGCCAGCAGCAATTCTCTGCTGACCCACATACACTTAGGTGAGCAGGCAGAAAAGGAGCGTTYATACTCTGTGTCATAGCATCCCTTCTTATTCTGTCACTTTGATGGGCTTTAAGAACRCCAGAAGTTCAGATCTGGACTCCCCTGCGAGGAGGGGCTGCCCAACAGCCACCTGCAATGAACTGTGTGCTCAGCACTGATGCTTGGTGATTTAGATGGGAAAAAGTCCAGCCCAGTGGCAGCACCACAGATTTTTGCAGGGGGCTTATCAACGTGTTTCAGTCTTTCCAGGACAGACTTCGATGTCAGGGTGAGTGGGAAGCATGGACAAAGAGAGTTTCCTTCTTTGTGTTCTGCTTTCTCAGCACACATTTTGCCAGCCTAATCAGATGGAGATAAACACCTTGCAATAGACTGTGCAACTGACGTCAGCTTTTTGTGTGCTTGGAATGATGTCAGCACCAGCTTTGCAATGCTTTAACCTCCTGAGCAGAAATGAGCACAGCAGCAGATAACCTMTTACTTTCCACAAGCTGCCATGCCAAGACAATTTCCTTTTTGCGCTGCTGGCTACAGATGCTGAGCAAAGCAGGCAGGAGAATCAGAACAATGGGATCAACGCCTGCTCTGAGATAGTTTTTGTGAAGAGTCCAAACAAATTTAAATTGAGTAATATAAAGAATAAATCACACTCTCAGCACAGAAGTCAGGCCTATTTAGTCCCTTAAACGGATTCCACTCATTTACATCAGTGCAAATAATATCAAATTAATTTCTCAGAATTTATACTACCATCACTGTAAATGTATTTTTCTACATATTTGCACACACTCACCAATATACATGGCCTAGAGTTTCAAACTTGTATAGAGGCCTCTGGCGAGGTATCACTAGAGGATCAAAATTTCACACTAATAGCCACATGTGCTTTATTCAGATGTCAAAAAAGCCAAAATGGAGGCATGGAAACTGGTACCAAGAATGTAGCTGTCAAGGACATTGGGAAAAACAAGTCACTGGTACAACTGGCCTGATTTATGGGTTTTTTTTTTTGTTTTGTTTCTTTTTTGGGTTTTCTTAAGAAATTTTCCTCAGCTGTTTCTCCTGTTCCAGGGGAATTACGCCATATTACAGGTCATTTAAACCCCACTTTACTTACACTTTGATTTCAATTTGTCTCATCATGTTACCAATTTTCAACATTTGCTTCTACTGTAAGAATAGGGAAGTTACAAGCTAGTTAAGTTGTTAGCTAGACTGTCACTTATTAAATTAGCGAGTTCTTCATAGAAATCTTAGCTAAAACTTCAAGAATAAAGACCTGATTATTACTAATTCTTTTGGTATTCATTATGCTATTAGTCACAGAGCTCACTCATACATTTCCAAATTTCAACACAATCATTTCAGGATGAAGAGTATTACTTTTTTCCCTTAATAATTTTTCCTTGGCATCACATTTCATTCCCTTCCTCTCCAACTGCCAGGAAGGCACAGTTGGGGGTTCAAGAGTCTTGAGTTGGCTTTTTGTGCTTATTTTTTCTTTCCAGAAACACAAGACTACCTAGGTTATCCTCTACAAGAGAATGCATTTTTAATTGACTTGTTTATCTCCGTAACACATGCACACCTCAACAAAGCTCAGGGATCAGGTTATATGACATCATGGTGCCAAAGGAATAATTGTCACTTGTTTGTGCAGTCCTAAAGAAAAGCCTGCAGCTTGAAATCACATCAGTGCACTGACAGAATACGTAATATAGTAGTAAAAAAAGACCCAAAACTTTATTTTTTTCAGTTGGGAGGCTTAGAGGAGAAGGAGGGGCTGAGGGCTTCCAAAGCCTGCCATGGGGTCATATTCTGGGAAATGGTTTTGTTTATAGACATGGCTTTTCACCCTGCACAGTTGTGAGATGATCATCCTTTTCCCCAGGATTGAGAGGCAGCTAAAACTATCTGACAGTCTGCTCAGCAAAATCCTGAATCCCACTGCAGTTGCTACCCAAATTAAGGGTTGAGCAGCACTAAGAAAGCTGTCCAAGCATTTCTGCAGCAAGCAGTATRCTCAACTAGCAGTGCTCACGAAGCAGAAATAAAAAAGAAAAATAAAAAAACGAGCCAGAAATCAGAATGACAAATCCCCCTCTTGGGTTTGGCTTTAGGAACAAGGAAGCTCCAAAAACAAGACACCCCTTCAGCATTTTATAAAACTGACTTAGCTGCCAAAGGATTCCTCCGCAGCAACACCAAGAAAGCTTTATCCTCAAATAAAATATTCACTGCAAACGAGCAATCATTAGTCAGCTGCATTTTTCGTATAATTACTGGCAGTGAAAAAGCAAGCATGCAGGTTGCTGGAAAATAAGGTCTAACTACTTCCACCCAAACAGAACAGAAGCTGTTCACATAAGTTTTAGTGGGGGAGAGGGAAATCCTCAGTGCTCCCCTTCTCTCTATGACTGATTACAATCTGCTTTTTTTCTATAAAGCACATTTATTGTGGGAGTTTGATTTGAAAGAATTTCAAATAATTTAAACTTTGGCTGCAGGCATACAGATCATTTAAAAACTGCTCTTGAAGTGTTTCTACATGTTAATAACATTTCTGGTTGGTGCTATAATCAACAGCTTTCATTCTCAACTTACCAACTCAAACACACACCAGGAATTACCTAGGATGATACCATGTAGTTCGAAGTTAGAGGGGCTGACAGTAAGCCCTGTGCCACCAGGTTTGGTGCAATACCCTTTATTTTACAATGGGGAGTTTTGGGGTTGGGAGGGGTTCTTTAGGGGTGACAGTCAGCCACCTATAGCTTTTTCAAACTACAGAGTGCTGGAAACAGCCTGCACTTTGGTTCAAATCTAAGCCCAGTTCAAAGYGTCTTAACAGACCAGGATTCATCTGTCCTACTCCACATTCACAAACCACCTTACAACCCCAACATGCTCTGTGATGTCACTACCTGCATCTGTTAATTATTAAGGTGAGCGACAGAAACACAGGCTAGCCTTAAATAAAAGATACTAAATCAGGAGGTGCTAGTTTGGATCCATCCTTTCTGGAATTGAGGTGCAAATGCAAGACTGCACTTTGCCCTGGGATTTTGGAAAGTGCAAATACCAGCTCGCTCCATTTTACTATCTCTCTTCATCATCCCACCACCACAGTTCTCACCATATTTTAGTACCCTTCTTTTAGAAGGTAAATGGGCTTGGCAAGAGGCAGGGACAAGCCAAAGGAAAATAAAATAAAAGCCAATTTTACTCATAGCAAATGGTAAATTTTTTGATGAAAAGGCTTACAGYGTTACCTTGTAAATAAATACAAGTRCTAAGTTTTCTCAGCTCATGGGACTAGCAAGAGCTGTCAGCAACACAAAAAATATCAGCTGAATGATCCTAATGGAGCAAACTCCTGTAGCACCTCAGACATTCAGTAAGAACACCTTCACCACGGAAGTTTAGTTAAATATGCACAATTTTATTTATTGAAGAGATTAGGACAAAAACATTAAACCAAATACATGACAAAGCACCAGAGGCAGTAAAACCCCACCATGCACATCACCAATCTTTCCTCCTATAAGGTACTTATAAAATAAAAAAAAGTCCTTCTTGACACAGCACCATCTTCAGAGTGTAAAAACATTACTCCTTTATATTCTTAGTTACCAAAATAGAACCAAGGCAGGTCAGCTGCAGCTAGCTTTGTCTCTTGATAAAGAACTGTGAAACATCCTCTTGAGAGTGGGACCATAACTTTCCTGCAAGGCAGGCAAATAGCATCCATACGTCAAATGCCAAGTAGCTGTACGCACATGCCACATACTATAATTAAGCACAAATTCAAGTAACATTTACATACTACAGAGTCCACATGTACCTACCCAAAAAACATGACCACTTCACAAAACGTATACAGGCAGTAATATCAGAACAACTGAGGTACTGGAAACACAAATATTTATGCCAAGAGATTTCAATATCATACAGCAATATAAAAGCAGTAATAAAAACATTTGCCAGTCTAAATCAAATAAAGCTATCTAGAAAAAAAAAGAAGCTAAATAAAAAGTTATTTAGGGACAGAAATACCTGAACAGAAAAGAAGTGTGTTAACTACAGCATGTAACATGTCATCCCAAGTCAACCCGTAATTGAAGTACTGGCTTAATACATCACTACTGTGACATTTTCTTCAATAAATAGAATAAGTCTTGACAATACAAAAGGTGCATATTACTGTGTATGTTTCAAGAGGAATATCTGTAATATAAATGTTCAGCTTATTAATACCCTCTTATTTCTTAGTCTGGACATAAACAAAAATCAAAACCAAACAATTCTTTTCCCAAGTTTAAAGGAATTCAAAGAAAAAACCCACAATACTCTTCCTCAATAATAAAGAGCCCTCTATTTACACGTGGGCCAGTCAGTAAAGAAGAGATTGGTTCTCAGATAAAGACACRGTAAAGGGCTTTCTGCCCTCTCTAGTCATACACGTGCAGCATGGCAGATATGGAAGCCAGTATCTCATATCTTTTTAAAAAAAAAAGTTATACAGTTTTCTCCTTTTGTCTTTTTTCCCCCCTATTATAGCAGTAATGCATCTGGAAGTTCGAGTTATAATAGCTTCCTGCAACAAACCATTTGACACAAAACAGAACAGCCTGTTAAATGACAGTTACTTCCCCTTAAGGGAACAAAGCATTAAAATGTCATTTCCTGACAAGAATATTAAGTAGTTTATTTAGAAGAAATGACTTGAAAATAGCTATCAAGAGACATGAACTGAAATTTTGCTTGTTTTTAGCACCCACTTTTCATGTCCGTCTTTGTGCACCTAATTTTTTTCTTATATTAATCCCAATAATTACTAGACATCTGATTAAAAAAGTTAGCCAATTGTATTTTCCCTGAATAATGGCTGAAGTTAAATATCTAACAGTGCGATGCCAAGATGTGAGCTGAGGCAAAAAAGTTTCTATTTGTCATGAGTTACCACTGTTTTGAATGGAACAGAAACAGGAGTGATACAGCTGCACCGGAATTGGCATGTGCAGTCTCCTTGGCTCCAAAAAGGTGAGAAGCTACAATTGCTCCATGCTGCCTTTTCTCCTCCAAATCAATCTAACCTGATAGCAAGCTCCCCCCGCCCCCCCAATCTGTCCCCATGCTACATTTGTTATATTAGCTCCTTGTGGAGGTTCCTTCTCAATCCGAGGAACTCTGAGTGTCTTTTGCTACCAAGCTAGGCTGATGCAGGATGTGATTGAACGCGGTCAGGAAGGGCTCCTTCATGTGTCCATCTCCAGGTTGGGTACCTTCTGAACACCAGTCTTTGTGCTCAGTTAAAGAATGGGTCCAAGTCTTCTTCCATGTTGACATCAGGCACCAGCTGATCTGATACTTCCTTAGCACCATATCCTGAATTCGATACATTAAAATCTGTAGAAAACCATGGATGGTCCAGAATTTCCTGTGAAGTCAGCCTTTCTGATGGCTCTCGACGCAGTATGCTACGTATGAGGCATTTTGCCTTAGGGGATAGAGTCTCTGGAATGTTAAACTGCCCACGACGGATCTTGCTGAAGAGGGAACTAGGCTCAATGTCATGGAAAGGATAGCGTCCAACTAGCATGGTATAAAGCATGACACCTAGACTCCATACGTCCGCTGCTTTGCCAGAGTAGCTGCCATTTGTGTTCAAGATCTCTGGACTCACATAGGCTGGGCATCCATGCTTATCAGAGAGAGAGTCATCATTTCCTCTTAAAATATAAGCATCTTCTAGGCTTTCCAATTTCACTCTAGTCCTGCGGACAAAAGAACAAAAAACAACACTATCAAGGTAAGCAAACATCAAACACAAATTCTGGCTGTTGCAATTACTTGCTTGTAACAGTCACACCCTACAAAATATGACAACCACAGAAGCGAATCAGTTTAAAATCCCACTCGCAGCAGTTGTTACAGATAATTGATATTGTCTCTTCCATACTAGTCAGAGATATTAGAAACATGTAGGGGAATACTACMACACATATGGCCACAAGATTTCAAATACAGTTATGTCCAAGAAACTCATTAATAGGCTTATCCCCTAAAAAGAGAAAAAGGAACTGCCATATTCATGCTTTGGTTAATTTTACACAGACATGATTTCCAAAGGAGACACAAACCTCAGAACCTTTTCTTTGCTGGCTGCACTCTAATGTACCCATGTAGGATTSATGCCCAAATTCAAACCAGTCCTAAATACACAAGGTTATTTTTAAACCTTCATGCTAGCAACTGCACTCCTTACACCTCTAATTCCACAAGGTTTAACAGTAATAAAATGGCCACACTGACTCTAAATGATCCCTCTGACCAACCAACCRTTTCCTTTGCCCCAGCAATTTTAACAAAAAATAAGAAAGAGCACTTCTAACAGATTTCAGGCTTCCCAAATAGACTTCTGRGCAAAGGGAGATCAGGTGAGCTGAAAGCCAAGATTAACAGCAAGCTTATCTACCCAGTCGAGCCAGAGGAGCTCCTTGCACTGGAATGAACAGAGAAGCTGGCAAAGGACTTGCAGAGATGACAGGGATGCCTTATCTAGACTGCAAACTCCTGCTGCCTGCTAAGCACTGTGAACTTGTCATTGTGCTGCAGTAATTATCTCTGCAAGAGAATTTTCCTCCCTTATGGATAYCACACAGGAGCAGAAAAAAATGATGCAGAGCTGCTTGTCACAGCACTAGATGAACATAACCTTTCCTTCCTTTCAATTCTCACTGCTAAGGTCTGTATCTATATTTAAAAACCTGTCCCTGTTGGAGGCACCAAAAGGATTACCAAGTACCCTTTAGACTATTTCCCAGCAATGGATGGTTTTGAGAACAAAAATCACTACAATACAACAGGGCTTGTCCAGTGCCTTGGGATGGCAGAGTGACCCAGCAGTAGTGCAGACTTTCAACAATTTGGGGTCATAACTCAACTTTGGATATTATTGCCCTCATCCCTCAACCCCAYAGGTTTGTTATGATCACTCCTAGTCCTGTGTCATGGCCACGTTCTCATACCACAGACATTACAGGCAGGGACTGAACTTCATCCCAGAAAGCAGAACTCGCATCTCTTGACGAAAGCACGTAATTTAACAGGCATTAATAGACAAGGAGAGCCTTGTCTCTTAAATGTTTACTGATGACAACATTGCTTGATCTTGAGCTGCGAAAGACATCTGGGCCAGCTTTGGCTTAGACTTAGTTCCAGGGCAGCTCAGCTCTATCTTCTTTGAACCAACAGAAGCGCATTTTACTCCATGGAGTACTCCAGAGGCAACTGTGCCATAAACTCTCATGACACTTGCACCTTTTCAACAGCTACATACATTTACTAGCTGAGGTGAAAGCCCCTCTGGCAACATGCCCCAAAAGAGGAAGTCATAAATACATAACTCCAAATACCTGGCTCCCAAGCACAGTGTGTCAGGGTARCTCCTTCTCTCCTGAAACAGGCCAGTGTTTGCTTCTCCAGCTCAGGGCTGATGGGCTTTGCTCAACACACCTGCTTCCTCATTATTTACCACTGCCAGCCTAACAGCACTTTTGGCCASGGATAACCCCGTCATTAGCACTCAAAGAATACTTTACAGCAGCAATGCCTCACACAGGAAGTGGGCTGAAAGGAGAAACTAAACTACAATTACAAGGACCACAGCAATTTCCCTCTGTACACAAAGCAGAAGGTCCACAACAGGAGAGTGACTTGAGAAGAGTCCTTTCACAGTGCTCAGCTTTGACACATTCCTGCACCTGCACAGCATAGGGAGAGCAGCAAGGAGAAACGCCCAGAGGAAAACAACATGCCAAAGAGGGCAGAGAACAGAGAAGAGGAAATGAAAGGGAAGGCAGGGACATGAGTTGTGGTTCCATTTGCATTGCCCACCTCAGTTTTTCCACAGAAAAGCATGTGTAGCAATAAAACATTGAGGCCAGCTACTCAAACATGCATTAAGTCACTGAATTGCCAGACAGGAAAGCATCGACTCACTCCTGCTAACTAACAGAAGCAGAACACACACACGCAGGGAGTGGGGCAGGCTATTTATAAACAATTTCCAGGAGGGAATTCACCCCCACACACACACTCGCATGCCATCCCAGTGTCAACAGCACAGGGAAATGTTGTTTACTTTCCTATCCTATTTTACATTTCTGGGAGTTGCCAAAGACTTTAGAAAAACAGTTCAATAAGAAGCTTTTATATTACATAAAATTATTGGAATTCCCTAATCTCTCATTTCCTACAACAGACACGGTACAAAACCACAGGGAACGGACTGAAAGGTGTCAAAAGTTCATATTTTTTTCCAAGTGAAGAAATAATTTCTTGATAATAAAACAACGGCAGCACAGAAAAGCCACATCCCCGTCTTGCTTTCCTTGCAAGGTGCTGCACGCTCCGCACGGTACAGCAGGTTTTGTTTAAGCGAGCACACAGAACAGCAGCTGGCCCTTATCTGCCTGCTCCTCTCTAAGCTGTGGGCAAATGAAGAAAACACTCCAACSAGGCTTTTCATCCTGCTGAGCTGACAGGCTTTGAGGAAACAAAAGGTCCCAAATTAAACAAAACCACAACCTTCAGTCCTCTTCCTCCCCAAAGCTTCACACCAGGAAYACCCTTGCGTGCAAGGTGCGAGCAGTGAAATGGCTCCCGCAGCACCGGGCACAGCGCGGGGCCTGCACCTCCTGAGCCTCGGCACGGCTTCCTCCCCTCCCTCCCCTGACACCGAGCACGGCCTCGGCAGGGCTTCCTCCCCTCCCCTCACACCGTGCACGGTCTGGGCAAGGCTTCCTCCCCTCCCCTGACACCGAGCACGGCCTCGGCAGGGCTTCCTCCCCTCCCCTCACACCGTGCACGGTCTGGGCAAGGCTTYCTCCCCTCCCCTGACACCCAGACACACCTCGGGTGCTCCCCGTTTCATTCGCAAAGTCAGGTGCCCTTGCACGGATGACAAGGCGTGTTTTCCATCCGTGCAGCACAGAGAGCACGGGAAGGGCCGTCTGGGCTGACACAGCCGGCAGCAGAGAGCGCTCAGCACCCCTCACCTGCAGCCGGAGCCGGGGCTGGACAGCCCCACTGCAGCCCATTTTCAGTGACAGGGGACTTCATCCACCTCAGCCCATTCTCAGTGAGCCCCCCTGCAGCGCATTCTCAGTGACAGGGATTTCACCCTCCTCAGCCCATTCTCATTGAGCTCCCCTGCAGCCCATTTTCAGGGACAGGGGACTTCATCCACCTCAGCCCATTCTCATTGAGCTCCCCTGCAGCCCATTTTCAGGGACAGGGGACTTCATCCACCTCAGCCCATTCTCATTGAGCTCCCCTGCAGCCCATTTTCAGGGACAGGGGACTTCATCCACCTCAGCCCATTCTCATTGAGCTCCCCTGCAGCCCATTTTCAGTGACAGGGGACTTCACCACCTCAGCCCATTTTCAGGGACAGGGGACTTCATCCACCTCAGCCCCGCAGCCGGAGCACTACTGGGGTCTGCACAGGAGGACACGGCCACGCTCTTTCCCCTTTTAACAACTTCACATCTTTAAGGCAATCAGAAAGGAGCAGCCTGGCTCAGGAGCTGCTGCTTCCCAGTGCACAGCACCCTATCTCGGTGAGAAACAGCTTCCAGCTCTGCTGGGCTTCCCTTCCTCCGCGTTTCAAGCACTTCCTAAAAGAGCTCCTTTTTCTGCAAGCCAGTGAGTCTTTCGGGTTTGGTTTTTGGGTTTTGCGGTTTTTTTGTTGTTTTTTGTTGGTTTTTTTTTTTTTTTTTTTTTTTTTTGAGGAGACAGCAGGCAGGGAATATGGAGGGGAATGGGAAAAAAGGGGAGGCAAAGTCTAAATACCCAGAAATGCGGAGACATGCTGAATGAGAAAAAAATATCTCTCTCCCCCACATGCTCTCTCTCAGAAAGCATTAAAATCAAGTACCCGGGAAAAGGAATGAAAGCCAACAACAACAAACAAACCCTGAAAACTACAAGTCGATTTTGAGAACACAGAACCTCCACGGCAAAGGGTGGGGAGTGCATCCAGCTGCAGAGTAACTTGACAATCCGAAATTTGACGTTTGTTAGGCAAAGGACGGACAAAACCAAACATSAAGATGTAAAATCACAATCAACTTTGAAGTGCTCCCATCACAGAGAAGAAAAATGACAAACAAAAATAATTCTCTWAAAAACTCTCCTTGTCTAAATAATTAACTCACATTAGTCAACAAAAGGATCYTCACAAGACAAAAAAGTTTTCAAAAGCACCAGCATTTGAGCTTGACAAACAGTTGCAACAAAATTAATCCCTTAAAATTAATCCCTTAACTTAATTAAGTTCAAATGTAAACTACTTCCASAGCTGGATGAGAATCACTTTGTATACATACTATAGGACAACAAAGACTTTTGCCAATGCTTACGTAATTACAATACATAATTYCAAGTTTTAATGCAGACCCTGAATAAGTACTTGGAAA
The DNA here is from genome assembly GCF_030028575.1 of Malurus melanocephalus. Lineage (NCBI taxonomy): Eukaryota > Metazoa > Chordata > Aves > Passeriformes > Maluridae > Malurus > Malurus melanocephalus. The sequence continues at coordinate 868,964 of NW_026623359.1, forward strand.
AAAAGCACTATGCATCTATCAGATCATTGATAAAACACTGCATTAGTTTAATGCATTAAAAAAAAATACAACCCTGAATCATGGCTATTTAAAAAGGGGAAGCTATTCTGCCTATGAATGCTTTCCCATTACTGGTGAATGAAACCACAGAAGTGCAATCAGAGGGCAGCAGCAGCACTCGGACGGGAAATGCGTCTTTGTCCCCATAGAAACCGTCAGGGAAACCCATGAAAAACAATACCACTCTGAGTTTCTTATCAATATGCCATTCATTACTTGACTGCATTCAGACTTTGCTCTTCAGTAATGTAACAAAAGCTAATCAATTAAATGTCTTCCAGAAGATTCTTCAATGCAACCTCCGGAGTTAGCACTCACCTCTGCCTTTGTTGCACATCCCACACCTTTTTCTGAYGGATTCATATTATTCTTCCCTGCAGAGCTTTGGGACTACCTGCAAATTGCTATCCTGTCTTTTGACACTGAAGCCAGTGATCTAAGAATCCAGCATTCACACTTGCCATMCAAAACCAAACACAATTTCCATACCAAAATCAGTGAAATTATTCAGAGGGCTCTAAACCCAGAAGGGAGGAGGGAAAAAGAAATCTGGAACATTGAAGTAGAGAGAGAACAACTGACAGTCTGAGTGTTTCAGAGGAAAGTATCTTTACTGCAGTGAATAAGCAGTCAGTAGTGAAGGAGCCTGCACCTGAATTAATGAAAGCATTTGCCTCTCGTCTGTCCCCAAAGCCATCTGTRTGAGGAATAACACCTGAACAGCTGAGCCACCCTTCCCATTTTGGGAACACTAAATGCAGACCRGACCCACAATTTTTGCACAGCAACACTCCCCACGTGACAGCCAAATCGCCTGCTTTGGGAAAAGACTGGAGGAGYCATCCAGCTATGGACACTCCAGATACACCATCCAGTTGTTACTTAGGCTCAGTCAAGTTACATGATCCAGATTTACAAACCCCATGCTGCAGACTCCAGAGATGAGGAAACAACCATCATCGCTGTTTGAATTGCCATTTTATTAATACAACTGCAGGTGAATATAAAATGCTGATTTYTACAGGTGCTTCACAATATTCCTCAAACAGTAAAAACTGAAAGCACCCAAGCAATGTTCTTCCATATTTCAGTATTACTCTGACAGAGGCCAGGAAAGCCTTTCCCTAGGTAGAGGCACTCAAGCCATTGACTGCCCAGTAGACCAGGGATTGCTCCTATGTGGCCAATAATTTACAGGTCATTTAATCGAGGTCAGTTGCTCACACCCCGTCATAAAGATGAGAAGAGCATGCACGCAATTAGAGTCACAAGGAGGACAAAAAAATAAAAGGGAAGCTCGACACTGGAAGCAGTTATCTTTTGCTAATTGATTTTTTTTTTTTTTTAAACTAAGGGAATCTCTCCTAAATAATGCAGAAGCAGGCTGCCGTCAGGGAGCCAGTGAGACAGGGAGGGCGGTAACAAAACCCCGGGCAGATGATTTGCAGCTTGGTGCAAAGGCTCCTTCTGAACTCACAACTATCCGATCTCCTTCAGGGCAGAGAGGCACACAGGAGCAGGGGGAAATGTTATGCCGTCAATTTAAATCCTCCTCCTTTCACCAAAAGATCCCTTTCCAGTGTGTAACAGCACAGAGCATGGGAGTTCACCACAGAACATCCTACACAACTTCGGGGAAGAAAAAAACAAACTCTGCACAAAGGCTGTTAGACAAACAGTCTCTTGCATAATGAAACAGGCTCAAGGATATGTTTCGAAAGACAACTGGGACTTGCAGGCAGCACAGGTTTACAGGATGAACCTTGTTCCTAAGGGAAGATTCCCTCACTGGTACTTCCGCACAACAAGGAAGCCTCTAAAAATTGCATCTCCCCCACCCTTCCTCCGCAGAGATGCTGACAGCACAGTCAGCCCTGCCTGCACCCCCTCCTGACGTGCAGTACYCAGCAACTTACAGCTTTTAACTTGTTTAAGCTGGTTTGGTTTTTTTTTTCCGACAGAATTCCACTTAAAAATGCTCTGAGTCACCTCCAGGAAGGGCTGGTGCCCCAAAGACCTCAGCTTTACAACACTCAAATAGGATTGTTGGGAACAGCCTGTCCTGTATGCTGTACACTTAGTTTCTTCCATGCCCTTATTGCCCATTTCCCCACAGAATAGGTAGGGTAGTGATGCATGTTTTGGGGTGCAGGCTCTGAAATCCAAGGGAGACCCATCCACAGAGGAGCTCAGTTACAATACTCTGAGCAATCCATTTTTTGATAAGCATCTGGATCAGGGAAGCWACTTCACCACCTCTCTTTTATCTCTCTAGATCACACTGAAGATTAGAGTTTTAAAAGGCTGCGCTGTCAACCATATTCTGTGTTCCCCATCTTCTCTAGGTTTCTTCATACAAGWTATGATGAAGCTCCACAGGGAAAGGAGACCACAATTTTAATTTGTTAACATAATTTCATACTGTCAAAACAGCCCTGCACTTTCTGAGCCTATGACGGGGGCTCAGCATCTCTAAGGCAGAGCCACACCATTATTTCACAACCTCACTGAAAACCTTTCGCTTAGATGTCTGCAATCCTGTCTCCAAGCAATACACATCTACCAAAAAGCMGGTGCTTAAGACTAAACAMGCCTCAGGTTGGCTCCTGTTTACARTCTCCACCTTTCCTCTCCCTCCCAAGCCTGAAGTCATCTGCCAGTGTGATAATAAGGACAATCAGAAGCGAAGGCAGCAGAAGAATTTCACCCTGACAATCGACTGCAGCTGTGGATAGCTGAGCTCCTGCCTCCCTCACCCCAGCACAGACATCCACAGACACCCTCAGTCTCCACTCACAAGTCAACATGGACCATTCTGCAGCAAGTCTATGGATGGGGGTTTTTAAGTTTTTGAAAGGACCAGCTGTTGACATCAATTTGAGATGTCCTAAAACACATCTGGTTCCAGAGAACCTTTCACCAGAGAGATAATCCCATGATGGGCATCTCAGGGACTGGCCATGACTGGCATGACAGCCAACTCATACAACAGCATCCTGCCTCAACAGGGAAAGTGAAGGAAAGACAAGGCCCTTCTGTGAGCCACGCAAAGTCCAGGGGTAAAACCTCCTGCAAACTCCAGTGCTGGATACAACAGCAAAGGTTTTTGACACTCATGGTCTTGCTGAAGAGCCTTGAGCTGCCTTAAGTTCCATCTAAGCTCTCATCACCATCCCAGGGCCAGCCAGCAGACAAATCTTCCCCGGCTTTTGCTTTAATTCATAACCTTAGGCRCAACAATTAACCTCTATGACTATCTATGCCCTCAGGGGGAGATTTCCGCACTTCACAGGGCGGGTGTGATGTTCACCATCTGCAGACAGCCTCCCTTTTTCATGCTGCTGGGAAGGGCACCACATACCCAGCAAATTCAGTGCTGCTCCCARGAACATGGTGAGAGAACAGAGACTTAGGAACCAAACCACATAAAGGCAAAGGGGCCATGAACCCTTCTGTGGAAAACAGTTGTGCAACCATTTCATCTTCTACCCTAAGCCTGACAGCAGATTTCTGCCCATGAAGAAATTCGCCCTCCTCCCATATTCTAGGAATAATATTTCCTGGTTTGAAATCTGACCTGTGATTCTCCACTACTGAAGAACTAGTGCTCTTTGGTCCTGTGACCCCATTCAGGGCAGTGTAAAGTGCTTAAATGACAAAAAACATGAGGACTGTTTTTATTTCTAAATCTTTGGGTACTTCAAGAGCACTCCCAYTTAGTTTGATTTTTCTTCCACTTTAGGACTTTCTTTTTAGGACTTAGGGAAAACATCAACTTACATGYTCTCTATGGAATTGTAAGGGCAACAGCAAGTTCCATTATGAAAAAGATGCTGACATTACAATTTGACAAATGCTGGGGAGAAAATTTACTAAYTATAAGAAAATGAAAGGTCTGCATGGAAAAAGGTGGGTATATGTAGTTGTATTTTTTGTGGGATCAGATTTGTATCATAAGGATTGCAAACAACATAACTAGGTCATGTTAAAGCATCCWCCACTCAAAGCTGAGGAATTACAGAGGAAAAAAAATATTCTAAAAGCACCAAGTAAATGTTATGCTAGCACACGCTTTCTAAATTAGTGTATTGTACTGGCTGCATTCCCCTGGCATAGAGCAAAAAGTGTCAAGTCCTATTTATTTTTATTGAATCCCACCTGCCTCATATTTACTCAAAGAATACAGGAAAATTACAATATCTAAATACCAAAATTATTTTAATTTTCCCTTCAACAAGTATGATGAATGTACAAGGTCTTTAAGCTTCAAATATTGCGACAGCTAATATTTTAATATAATTAAAGGCTTAAAAACGCACTAAAGAAATTAATAATTCCCTGACAGCAAAAATGTTCTTGTATTAAGCAAACCATTGAAACAACCAACACAGAAATGCTTCATTTAATTCTGAGATCTTTCAGATGGCTCTTTCTCAAAGCATCTGCTATGTATCAGACTGATGAACTGCTTTAGTAGCTATATACTGTGTATAGCACTATTTTTAGCACAACCCAAAAAAACCTGCCTGTTCTGCAACATCATTATGGGACACCAGCTAGGGGAAGGGCACAGTTGCTCTGCCCAAGGGCCTAATATGAGGACAGGCTGTACCTGGAAAACGGTAAATACCATGCCATGAACACAGATAAAATACTCAAAAGCAAGAGCTTCACAACATCTACACCAATCCGGATTAATACCCAGGACAAAAAATATTTAACAACATGCCTGGAAGCAAAAAACATGTAAGACCACATTTTTATCGTAGGTTATACAGTGTTTTGGATTCAAGTTTCATTCTGAAGTCTAAGGACCTAATTCTTGAAGTATAYATATCTTAGATGTACTTCAGAAATTCTGATGAGACAAGAATGGCAAGTCAGTGTTGTTTTCCATATTTTCAGGGCTCTGGAAGCCACTGCGCTCATTTAATAGATGTGCTGCTGCTTGCTAACCCAGCCTTACAAAACATTTCCAGCCATGGTGTAATGTCTTAGAACTTCTGCTCCATTAAAATCAGCTGCATGTTTATGGAGTTTAACTCTGAAATTTCATATCTACAAAACTGGCTATTTCACCTATAGTTTACAAAGGGATCCACGGACACACCTCCCCCTAAAAACCACAACCACACTACTTTAAATACAAAACAAAAAACCGATGTAGCAACAGCACACATCATTTTTATGGAAYGCAATTTACCCTATCTTCAAACTTCCTGCAGTTGAGGATTTAAAGAAACTATAAATTACCATGAAACACAAATTGGTTCTATTTGKTTCCACACTGGAATTCTGAGTTTCATTTTAAGTGCTGATGTACTTACACATACACATAATGTAAGACATGACCACAGTCCCTCTGATTTAGCACATTAAGTGAACACCTCTTGTAAGATTAAGACCCCAAYAAAAGGCTCAGTGATACCAGATTCCAACAATACTTTATTCCTCATTCCTACCTCTCAGTTCATTGCAAACATCCCAAGGCACTCTGATTTGCAACATCCAAATAACACGCATTTTTAGCAGGGACATTAGTTGAAGCAAAGAGCACTTATGTTGCTGCTGCATCAGGAGCCTAAACCTTTGCAAATTCCAGGTGTAATTCAGATAATAAGAMTGGGGTAAAAGGCGTTTCAACACTGTATGGACTCAGTTGCAAAACTTCAGGAGCTCTTATTGAACTACCGGGATCTCATTAGGATCAATGGAAGAAGATGTACWAAGAAACATTTTAATTGATTTTCTTTTTTAAACAAATGGAACTGCTTCCATATAACCTTCACATTCCCTCAGGCTCCTCCAGTCTGGCAGCTCTCAGCTAACGGCAGACAAGCATCTTAAAATAAAATAGAAGCACAAGTTTTCCATTCATGTGTTGCCTGCATGCTGGATTTCCATCTTTTCTTCTAACAAAATTAAAGTCATGAGAGTCTTCAGGAAGAGGAAGTTTCAAAGCAGTAGCTACCTAAAATGAACTCCAGAAAAAACAGCCTTGAAGAAATAGGAAAAGAACTACTAAGAAAGAGCTCCACTGAAGAGCAGGTGAYGCACAGCAGCAGAGTTCACACACATTTCTCAGAACATCGTTTTTATGTCTTCTCTCCCTCTTTGGTTCATTGTGACCACCAAAGAGCAAGGGATGGTGCAGCACCCGTCTGCCAGGCACTGCTGCTGACAGCATCTCCTCAAGGACGGGCTGCTCAGCACAGGCATCCTCAGCAGCAGCCTCAGGCACACGGGACCTCCGAGGGGTGCAAGCAACACACAAACACCTCTGTGAACTCAGGAGGACCAGGCAGATTTTTCAGTTCTAAATATAGCAGCAGATTGAAAGTGATGACTGATTACAGTATGATCATCAGAGGATGTGAGAAAAGGCACTCACTGCTGTTTGGTTCTATTTCTATCTCACATTATTTCATCTCTGTTTATTTAGCAGAGAAAGGATTACAATACCTTCCTACTTACAAACCAACATGACATCCAGAAGAAAACCACATTATGATTATCTTAAAAATAACCAGCAAGTCCTATTTGACCTTTAAAGTGAATTATTGTACAATTAGAAGACAATGCTCAAAAGGGAGTAACAGTGTGATTTTGCAGACAACAGCTACGTTAAAAACATTCATAAAAGCCAACACTGCTATTACAGTATGCACCACTTTTCTTGGGTGGCTGAAGGATTTGGCCCTGTGCCTCCTATGTTGCATTCAGTTCCTAGTAAGCAGCAGGGTAGGAGTTCAACAGCAGTCAGCACAGGCCTACGTCGGCTCCCACTGCACTGCTCTGAGCTCACGCTGCCTTCCCTTGGAGGAGCTTTTCCAAGTTCTGTTCTTCATGCAAAACCACACAAGGTTACACATACCCCCAGGGAAAAAAAAAATCCACTTTAATATTAGGACGTTATCAGCTACAACAGAAAACAATCACTCTCTCAACTATTTTGCACAAGTTTCTCTCTTATCTGCATCAGAGGCGCTACAATTGTGCTTAATTATTAAACTGAGAGTAAAAGTTGTGGAAGTGCAGTTTTTATCTACCTGCTCTGCATTTCTCTATAAACGGGTATTAAGCTAGTTTAATTTTAGCCTTTTTTTATTTGAAAAGCTTGAAAGGGCAATCAGACATTGGGGCTGCATTAGAAAACTAAGAAATAGCTATTTGCTTTGCAAAGAATTGTCTGAAGAGAATTAAGAAGTGAAAATACGTCTTATTTTCCAGTCGGTAAATAGATTAAAAGGAGAAGTCTACTTTGCAAAACTCAGCCTGCAATAAAATTTAAGTAGAGAATATTTAAATGGGATAGATCAGTCATCTTTATGATGTCATTTTTATTTTAAAACTGGGAATTTCTCTTTTCTGAATGAATTGTATACTAGTTTCTTCTAATTTTTCTATCATTGACTTCTTGAGCCTGTAGAGAACTTGGAGAACTTGGCTGTTGCTTCTAATTCCCCCAAACAAAATTGGTATGCACCGATTATTTTTAACAAAGCTCTCCAGAACATCCATTTCACTCTGCAGCAGTTTGAACAAGTTTTTGGACAATTTTTAGGATTTAATTAAAAGGGAAAAACATCTCCCCATCCTCTACCAAGACAGGAAGAAGCACAAACGCAGGCTCTGCTCCCATTTAGGTGTTTGGGTTTTTTTTTAATGGCCACCTTCCAATTTAATCACTCTGGGAAGGCCTGATACTATTCTCACAGTATTTATTGCTCTGGTACCTCATGTGGAAATAGCAAATAAATTCATCATTCAAGACAAAGAAGACTGGTAAACACGAAGAAAGAGATAAGGAATATCCACAAGTACAACAATATAGCTATAGCTCCACGTCAGAAAGAGCACTTCAGCAATATACCCAGAGCATCCAGGATTATTTCTTTCCCTGTCTTCCCATACTCCTTCCCCAAATCATTTACACAGGAGGGTGATAGGGAGGAGATATTATTATTAGAAAAAAAAATAWAAAAGGTAGTTTCCCAAGTACCGCAACAGCTGATACTACAAACAAGCACSCACGGAGCAAGGCCGTTTTAGGCTGTTTAGTGACCACATACTACTCTTACAAGCAGCCTCCAAACTCTTCTAGCACAGAAAACAAGAAGCTGTACTCAGAACAGTCCTACACAAAACACTTGACTATTCTTCCTCTTTATGCCTCTTCACTAGAACGAGCCATTTCAGCCCCCAGTCCTCTTTAACATACTGGATCCTCTTTCCCCTTTTAACACCAGCAGCATTTATGATAGTGCAGCTCTTACGCCAGACACCTCCTCACAGCTTTCCCACAGGWGATGTCTCCCCATCAGGAATGAGGAAACTCCTCTAGGTGGAGATGCAGAGGCCAAGCACTGATGCAAGCAGTGCTCTCTACTTACTTTACTCCAAAACCTAAGCCACAAGATKAACTAGCACATCCATCCCATGATCAGGTTGCAGAGCAAAATGTATTTTTGTGTACGATAAACAAATGTTTCTGTGACAACGAAGGGAACAATGTCCTGCAACTCCAACTATCAGACCTCAGGCACCCCCAGGTGCCAAGTGAGGGAGACTCTTACCTTTCTTCATCCTTGAAAATAAACTTTCGCAGTTTGAGATCTCGCAGTACCAGTCCACCATCATGGCAATGTGCAACAGCGGAAGCTATTTGATAGAAGAGTTTGGCTGCCTCCTCTTCTTTAAGCTTCTTGCAGGTACGAACAAACGAATGCATGTCCCCATAGCTCCTTTCAAAGAACACATACGCTTTTGTCTCCCCAAGAATTATTTCAGTAATTTGGTTGATATTTTTATGCGCAGGCAGACAAAAACATGGTGCTAATAACTCCTGGTAGCAGCCAATATCAAACACCTGCAGGAACAATGACAGTAAAGCCAGGGTTAGTGACATGAAGGACAGTGAAGTCATGGTACACCTAATTCTGCTAAYAAAACCATCTCTAAGTACATTTTATGTTGCTGCTGAAAGCTGCACTGATGTAAACAGGATGTCACAAGCTCACGGCACTGAGGACAAGACAAAGCAGACTGCACAACCCCACACACAAGACACACATAACCTTGACAGGAAAGGCTAGTCTTCAAAACTGGTAGCAAGCATAGTTACATTAGCTAACAGCTGATCAAATTTAGAATGTAATCTAAATTAAGCTGTGAAGACCAGTGATGTATAAGGGCAGTACTCAGAAGGAAACCTGTTTATCTTCTATTTTCCATCCAAATAAACTCATAAAAAAATACAGCCAGTGCTTTGTATTGAGAGAAGCTGTCACATTAAATCCACCCTGATACACATGCCTGCCTCTTTTGATTTTATTAACCCATTAAAGCCTTAAGGATTTTCAGGCTTAAAGTATCATCTATTGCCATTCCTATTTACTTCCTGCCTTTCTTTCATCTCTGAAAAACAGCAAAGTCACTTTCACTTTCCAAGTCTCAGTTCCACAATGGCTGTTTATAAGATCAGAAGGACAACCCGGGAAATAGCTCTGCCTGTTGGAGCACAGACAAACACCCTTCAAAAGGCAAAGACAAAACCACCCTGAACTCTCTGCATTTCAATCAAGTACTCCATTAAAAGCAAAGTGTCCCTTTACTACTAAGTATGTTATCAGTGATCTTATGAATGAGCTGTAAGAACRAAAAAAGCTGCTGGGAAACCCAAATATAAAAAGTTACTATAATCTAGTGATGACGAATGAATCAGTATTTGAGTCAATTGAGAAAAGACCACATTACAAGAAAATGAAAGACTTCATTRAGAACAACAGAAGTCAGTGTGCTAAAAGAGACTATGAGCCAAGTATTGATAGGAGTGATTTTTATTTTTAATTATACCTGYTGTAGAGGACTACAAAGCAAGGGATTAATATTTCCACCAACATAAAAATTYGATTAATATGTAACTTAGTCATGGGTGTTTTGTTACTTCGTTAAAAAGAATTTAAGGTAGTCGTGTGTCCTTTGAATGAAATRTAAAAATCAAGAATTGGTCTAGTTCTCTAACCACTGTTTTAAACTGCAATTATTTTTTTTTTCCTTCCCGTATTCCAGCATTTGTGTTCCAACAGTGGGTGTTTGTATCCCCTCCAAAAGCAAATCTCTCCCTGATTTCTCTAAAGCTTTAAAAAGCTTTAAAAATCAAGTAACGAAGATACAGTTCAACCTGAGGCTTCAAAACCCGCATCATTTAATGCTTCAGAGCACAATCCTAATAAACTCCTTCCACAGAAAAGGACCCAAATCCMAAGAAATTGGGACACCCCCTCCTCACACACCTCCTTTTCCCCTCACCCCATACCTGTGCTGCCATACCCCAGCACAGGGAAAAACAACCTTAAAGGCAGACTGCCAAGCAGACCCAGCAAATTTTACGGGGGGAGGATTAGCACCGAGGCATTCTGGTGACATGGTGCGCCAGGGAAGCAGAACCAGGGCAGGGAGGGGGTGTTGCTACAATCCCTGGTGTGCAATTCATTCCAGAGGAGAATTCATTGACATTTGGATCTCAAAACTTGYAACTAGTACATTGTAAGTGAATGGCTCTTCTACAAAGCAGCTGCTATAAAATAAAATGTAAGCAGGAATATTCATGTAGCTCAAACCCTCATGTGAAAWAATGTCCTTCCAGAATTCTCTCCTAAACCAGATTATCATAATGTAAATTAGTTACATTTTGTGGTTCTCAGACTATGTTAAATAAGTAGGTCTGGATATGTACCAGTACTGTGTTTCAAAGGGGGTAGATAGAAAGCACTATCATACTGCTACTATCTCGAATACCTTTTATAAAGGGCTTCTTTGTATCCCAGCTTTTAAGATCCCTGGCCTCAATTCAGCAAATGTCCAATAAGCTGCAGTTTGATTTAGTTCTCGCTGGGAATTGGAAGTGAGAAGTTACCATTGTTTGGATGCCACAGAGCCTTGAAGCAAATAACGGCATCTGTACAGCCAGTGGGTGCAGCCAAATGAATCCTGAGAATCATCAGTATGTGTCTGTTATCCAACCCAATGTTTCTGCAAGCAATCTCTAAGAGCATCTTCAGTGAGATACCAGAGAGCAGGTCTCTTTGCCGGAAGGCTACTTGACAAATAGTTGTCACGATACTGCAGGCATTTTAAAGCGCACGTTAAATTTRAGCGGAGTTCAGGACTGACAACTGCGTATTCACAGAGCAGCAATCCWGGCTAAGAGCGTATTTTTGGAGCACAGCTAGTAGTGCCTCGCACATATGGAAAAACTGATACTATTCAAATGTCAGGATCGGCTCAAAAACATACAGCTTAAATGGAAGGGGAAAAAAATAACAGCCCAGTCTTTGTGAGCTGCAGTTACACTGTTCATACTGTTATCAAAACAGTGCCTTAATCCTGCAAACCAAACAGGAAACAAAGAAGCGCATAGCCCCCGCTTTACCACTTGCTATGCAAGTTCACCTAGAATTTCATGCAGAGCAGCAGCTTTGTGGGATCTGTTTATTTCATGAAAAGATGCCAATGTCCTAGAGTGCAGCAGCATACTAYTGCATCGAGCTGGGCTTTCATTCTGGAAATTCTCATGTTCTATTTCAGTTTAGTAACAAAGCATCCAGTTCAGCATGCAATATTAGTTCTTTGCAAAGCCGTGGGCCTTTTCCCCCCCTAAATAATCACACGAAGTCCTAGGCTGCCTTAACATCAGGTTTTATAACTCAATCAGTAAGCATATTTAAATTGCCCTCTGAACTCCAATCTTCACAAATAGCAAGGGGAGTAATTATTTTCACTTCTCTGCTACAGCCTAGTCCGTAACTTTTTATGAATCAAGTATGAGAAAGTATGGAACAGTCAGCAACACTATTATTAATCCCTGGAATTCTAGTAAGCTATAACACATCTACTTTTCCAACTATAAATTTGCCAATTGGCATTATTCCGTGTTTTGGGAACAATACAAACACTGCAGCATGTGTTGCAAGCTTGCAATTTGCTACGTAGTTATGAAAACTACTACTGGGTACTGCCTCAGTTTGCTGGACGTTAGTCTGTCTCACTACAGACAATGAGAATCACAATTTGGGAACAAAGGATAATATTCCCTCAGCTCAAAAAGAGAAGAACATCCTTCCACAGACGCGCACACATGTGGATTTCTTTTTCCCCACAGCTCACCTTTTAATAGCAGGAGCAAATTGGAGGAGGTAGAGAAAAGCCGCGAGGCTACAAAGAGTGGGATAGCTATTTTGTCTGCGCTTCTAAAAACCGTAGGTGTGCAGGTTTCATTCTTGCTCATTTGGGCAATGGGGGAGGATGCTGTTTGCAAACAACCTCCACCGTGAGGGAGCWCAGGCTGATTAATTACATGTGGTTCTTCTTTCTTTTTAAATTACTTTTAGGACAAAGCTGATGGCAATCTGCCCCCATCCCCCACTTCTCCATCCTCTTCCGTACCCCAACACACAGAATTGGGGGCAGTAAAAATCGAGGAAGCCAGCAGGTCCCAACACCTTAAAATTAGCTGGGGATTCCCTACTCCATTTTGAAAAGTGAGAGTGGGGAAGATGAGGCTTTCTCCTGGTCTGAACTCACGTTAAAACCTGCTTCAAGAAGGGCTCTTTCCAGAACAATATCCCCCGAGTAGCAGGCAGACCTGGCTCCRGGCCACCGCTATAACGTGGCCATTGTCTGGAGAGAGGAAAAAGTTACAGGATGCGCCTTTAATCCTGTCTCCCTGCCTTTTGTCTCTCCACTGTTCAATAAAAGAGGTACACGGCCGTGCTCACCCTCCTTGCAAGACACGGGAAACCCAGACGCGACAGGGGAGAACCCGGGGGGGAGAACAAGGAGAGGCATTACCTTGCAAACCAGCTCCTCGCCGCTGTGCAGATGTACGGCTCGGAAAACGTGGTCTCCCTCGAGAGGCTCCAACAATAAGTATTTCCCGATGCAAGAAACGCAATGCGACAAGTTCGGGGTCTCCGGCGGGCTCGGCGAGCCTAGATTCGGGCTAAAACTCTGGCTTGGCTCGATGGACCGTATGGACGAGAGCTCTTCAAAATCCTGGGTTTTATTCCGCGGTCTCCCATATCGTGCTATCGTGATAGGGGTTGACCTTTGTATGTTCATGAGTATGGAGAAGACCAGCCGAGACGCTGCACCGGAGCCCTGGCGTGGAGCGCGGTCCCTCGCCCGTCCAGCTGCGGCTGCCTTTGTGTGGCGGGGGGGGCGGGAGCGGGAGCGCGGCGGCGGCGGGCGACCAGCCTCAGCGCCGCGTCCTGGGCACAGGGAGAGAGCGCTCAGCCCGCGGCCCTTTGTTCCCGCCGCCGGCCGGGCGCGCAGCGGCGCGGAGCAGCGC
>NW_026623359.1:882404-929081 GCF_030028575.1 Malurus melanocephalus
GGCGCGGCCGGGGCTGGGCGGCCGCCGCTCCCGCGGGGCGCGCAGCGCGGGCGGCAACAAAAGGTCGGCAACGCGGTGTGCGCAGCGGGACCGTCCTTCCGCTCCCCTACGGCCCGGCAGTGCCGCGCTGCCGCGGCCCGGCTGTAGATGGCGCGGGAGCCTCGCCGCTAGCGCCCGGGGCGCTCCGAGAATGCCCCGCGAAACAGCGAGGGAGCATTTAACTTGGGGCCGACAAAGGAGCGGGACCGCGGCGGGAGGCTCGGCGGAGCCGCACCGGCACCGGGGGAGCGCGGCGGAGCGCGGGGCAGCGTGCGCCGCTCCGCGCTGGAGGAAAGSAACGTGCTGTCGTTGTCGCGACAGAACAAAAAGTGCAACCGGGGAATAGAGAGCGCTCCCACGCTCCCCCTGCACAGCGGATTTGTGAGCGGGCGCTCGYTGCCTTCGCCGCGTTTAATGGAGTTCACGCACAAAGAAAAGAAAAACCGGCGCGGCRAGAAGAGGCCGAGTTCTCACTGCGGGGCTGGGAGGGCGATAAGCGAAAGGCCATAGGGACGATCAATTAGAATCGCTWAAAAAAATAAATGCAGGGAGCAAATTTTGTTTGATGGTTGTTTTTTTTTTTCCTTGGGGACAGGACAAGGGGAGGAGAGGGATAGCCGCGCCGCTCCCGTCCACCGAGGCACCGTCCTCCCCCGGCGTATCAGTAACTACTTACGTGGCGGGGACGCTGGCTGCCTCCGTGCTCGCTGCCGGCCGCCGCACGCCCGCACGGTGCCCAGCGCGCAGCCCGACTGCCCCGCCGCCGCCGCCCGCCCCGGCCCGGCCCGGCCCGGCCCCGCCGCCCACCGCGCCGCGCCCCGCCCCGGCCGCCCCGCCCCGGCCCGCCCCGCCGCCCCCCCGCGCCCGCCGCGCTCGGGGTAAACAAGGTGAGCCGTCCTTCCGCAGCGCTGCGAGCTGCGCCGGGGGCTCGGGGGCGGCCCGCCGGCTCGGGGCCCCGGGGGTGCCCCGGTGTGCCCCGGTGTGCCCCGGTGTGCCCCGGTGTGCGTGCGTGTCCACCAGAGTGAGCGGCGCTGTGCAGCGGTGGGATGCTGACCGCGGCGCCCCCGCTGACAGAGCCTCGGCAGGTCCAGCCTCTAGGGGGATTTCCCTTGCGGCTGGGGGTGAGATGTTATTAATTTTAATATCAAATAAATTTATAATAATGATGGTGATAATMTGAATAATATTAATATTATTAATAACAATAGTGGCTTAAGCACCCCTAAAAGCAGAGTCCGCCCTGCCGCCGGGCGCGGGGGCCGGTGCTGTATCGCATGTGCTGGCCGCTTTTTTTCTCAATGAAGCAATCGCTTTTTCCGGGCAGCGCGGGTTCCCGCATCCTTCGGGGAGCACAGGCGGTTGTACCCCGGTGCTGTCGGGTAGGAGGAGTTCTCCCGACTCCAGACTTATCTTAATCCGTCCCAAAATTAAAACGGAGGGGAGGAGGGAGTGCGGGGGAAGGGAAGACTGGGAAAACGTAAACCACAGAGAAAGCCATGAATGAGGTCGGTCTGTCTCCGCCCAGCACCACTGCGGGTTGTCGGGTTTGTTGTTTTTGTTTTTTTTTTTTTTTTTAATCGGTTCCCTTTTGTTTAAATAACAGGAGTTTGGATATAGATTGAAGTTTAATGAGCGGCTCTCTGAACTCCTAATGAGCCTGACATTTGCTCCCCAGTTTTTGGCTGCGTGTTGATGGTGAATTTCTTTAAAACAATGACCAACAAAACCCTAAAACCCCAAACCAAACACACCTCTTCTCCTTTCCACCCCCCCCCCCCCCCAAAAAAAAAAAAGGAATAAAAGGAAAACATGTAAGCAAGAAGAGAACAGGGTGATGGGGAGAGCACAGATCTGTCATGGAGCTGCAGTCTTTGCAGGACAATGCTAAGGGACTGTCCGTGTCTTGAGTGTCCTTTCCCCACATCAGCACAGGGGAGGATCAGAAATGAGAGAAGGGTTGTTTTGGGGTGAACACCTGCGAGTTTGGGTGATGCCTGTTTTCAAGGGGTAGAAAAGAGTGAGTATGACAATAATGAAATAACCCTGATGGAAGAGCCCATCCCAGAGGTGCCAGCTTTGGGGCAAAGAGAAATAACCTCTCAGCAGGTCTTCAAAGAGGCTAGGCATGCTTCAGTCAGGGTCTAAGCTTGACAGGGGAGGCTTCAGAAATGGCTGTGGTGAGGGGTAGCTCTGTCTTCACAACACTGCACCTGTCCCGTGTCTTGTCCTATGCTAGGAGCTGTGCATGCCCTGTTTCACAGTTAYAAGATAAATACCATGAGAAAAGGGTTGTCATGATCTTAAATTTGGCAGGGAGAAGACAAGCCTCTGGCAAGAGAGGAGATTTGTCCTGCTGAATGTCACTTGGGTAGTGAGGAAGGACACGGACCCAGTCAGTGATCTGCAGCAACATGTARCACGACCTGCAKACCCAGTGYTTGCTATTTACTGTAAAATGAAAAKGTGCTTTTCCTCCCTTTCATCACTTATTCCCATCACCTCTGAATACTTTGTAACTTTTCAATACCATTTTTAGAAATGAGATGAGCAGTGCCGGATACTGAATCATTGCAAATAAGGACAAGCCATAAAGTTATGCAATACATTCTCCAGTATCACATCCTGTGATCCAAATCAAACATTCTTTTCTTAGTAGATAGCTTTTTACACAATTTCTCCCTTCCTCTCCCCCTGCATGCTCCTTCTGACTATGACAAAGACCTAGGCTCTTGCATCAACCTTTGTTCTCTAAATAAATGTTTTCTGTTTAACTTTCTTAGTTACCCAGCATCAGCTGGAGCCACAGTCCCTAGCAACTCTGGAAAGGCTACCCAGAGCCTCCAAGCACAACAGGAGAAAGGAGTGAAAGGAGAAAGGGATGAGAAGTCTAATTCATCCTAAGCCTCTGGTTGGAAACTCCTGATTTGTAAGAGAATCAGGATCCAAATCAGAAGAAGGGATTCAATATTCAAGTTTGGGATTTTATAAATATAAATATATATATATATACATACACACACATATATACACACATATATATGTGTGTGTATGTATATATATATATATGTACATATATATATATACACACACATATGAAAATGAGAATACTTTGAATTTGAAAATATGAAAATACTATAAATTTTGGATTTAATTCTACACTAAAAGGCATAGAAAGGTACATGTAGTATGGAAGGATACCTTTACCTACCCAGAGGATGAATTTTACACTTCCAGAATTTTTTAATTATKTCACTCCCTTTGTTATGGAATCTCTCCCCAAACCTAACACTTTGTAGACTTTGCTTTTGCTCTCAGATATATCAATGACGATACTGCCATTTCAGTTCAGTGTTAGATGAATAAATTCTGAATGAGAAAACCCCTTTATATGACTCATAGAGACATTAGGTGTACGCAGTTTTAGTCTCTAAGTCTGTGGTTTTAGTCTCTAAGTCTGTGTCAGTCAGCTGAAGTTGTAGGGGAAGATCAGCACATAATATGTGAGATGTGAAAAGCAATGAGGTCATAAAAACCAGATCCAAATCTGAAAACCAAGTCAGCAGTGAAGTTTTGCCTAACTGCAGCCAGTCTCCCAAAGCTGTTGTGCTTAACCAAATGAGAGAGGTGTGCCTTGGAACATGTCAGCCACAATTTCAGGGCTAAAGGGAATCTTTTGGCTGSTCCAGGCTTAAATGTCAAGTTGACAGTACTTGGAAACTCCTGTTTGAAATAAACTGTTTTGGTAGAGGCAAATACTGCTTCATTTTTTTTGGTCACTCAATTGAATGTGAGAAATTTTCTGAGTATGTATTATAAAACAGTTACTGAATCAATGGTACCTACCAAAGAAGTAGCCAGCATATTGACAAATGACAAAACTATCATATCTCCCTATGATCTTTCTGAAAACACATCAGAATGAAGTTAACTGGGAAGGATCCCTTTCAGGACTGTCTACTGACCAACTTTTGCTCTTTGGACTTCATTGTGCTGATCTACCTGCTCTGGAAAATGTCACCCAAGAGATATAATCCAATTAGAAGTTTCTGTATCTTTTAAACAGCTCCTACAATTATCTACTTCTTTGATGATATTGTCCTGTACYAAAGTGTTGAGTTCCTTCTCTGGAATTGCTCTTTCTGCAGGAAATGCGGCTGCAGGGGATGGGGCCAGTGGGGGAGGCAGGGGTGTCTGTGTGTGTGTGTGATGTTTTCCCTGGGGCCTTTTTCCTATTAAATATCCCAGAAGAGTCTATGGAGAAGGCCTCACATTTTCATGCTATGGAAATCATGCACCAAATTCTTCCCTATTCTGTGTTCAAGGTTTATCTGCAGGTAAACATCAAAAATGTGTGTAGAAATTGGAGTTTCCTGTTTCAGGGAGTAGGAAAAAATTATTAAGTGAAAAGTGTGTCATAAACCTGACCTTGTGCAAAGAAAAGTATCTTTTTCTGTAACTCTGATTTTCAATCTGTTTTATCTTTTAACATCTGCTTTTGCAAATATGGACTCTGTGTGGACAGCAGCCAACCCTTCCCTCCAAGCCAATAGCAGTCATTCTTCTATTGATGTCAATGAGTTTAGATCAGAGCACAAGTCTTGTGAGTGATCAAAGACAGTTCTACATTTAAAAGACTTCCTTTTCCAGGTCAGTCTGCTCCTTGTCCCTTTACAGAAAATATATTATCAGTGTACAAACACAAGCTAGAATAAAAGGATAATAATTTTTGAAGTGGTAAAAGAAAGACCTTAATTTTATTTTTTTGCTGATTTACAGAGTGCAGAGCTGAGCCTACTGGGAACATTAAACAGCTATTAAGTGATGAGAACTGTCATATTGAGAAGACAGTTTTATTTCAGCAAAATTAATCCAAGTAGTTAGCTCAAAATATGCTTGCAAGTACCTCCCAACCAGTTGGCAAGGCTGGATCCCCATGCCAACTTGAATATGTTTTTCTATTTTTTGTAATTGTTTTTGCTTATCATTTGCACTATAACTCTAGTTTGTTAGCAAGGAAAGCTAAGGAAAGTGATAAATCATGGGACAGTAAAAAGACAAGTATTTTCTCTATACATCAAAAAAGAGCAATTCAAAGACATGAAGACAAGCATCTCTTCTTTAAAAAATCTCATATTTTTGACTTTTGGTATGTGTATCCAATTATTTTTTTAAATGAGCTGCTGTCAAAAGGTAACTTGACAAGAAAGGARCTGCACGTGTGGGGCTTACGTGTGTGTGTGAAATAAGGATACAATAAAGTATGTAAGGATAAATACCTATGTGCCATATCTGCAATCAGAATCAAGCCTTAGGCTTCATTCTTCACTCAGACAGCAAAAAGAAAAGGTGTTACTAAATAACTCAGTGCAAGATTTACAACTGACTACAGTGCAATAAAAAATAAAAAACACCCTAAAATATAATTTATGTGCAGAAGCCAGTTAAATGAGGTAGAGAGAAGCAAGTCCAACATTTCTGCAAACTGCTTTCTTGTTATATTGTACAATAATTGCAAAGAAAGAAAGCTATTAACCAAAGTGCTTTGAGGTTTGCCATTCTATGCTTATTAATCTGGGACCCAAGAAGTGTCTTAGTTGTCTTCAGAACAAATCTCTGTGTGTGGAATAATGTTCTGCCGAAGAAGCAAAGCAGACCTCCACTCAAGAATCAGTGATCTTTGTCTCTGGTTCTGGATCTCAGTTATGTATTAGATATTTCCAAGCAATATTACATATCCAGGTCTTAGCTGTGGCTACAACCACAGTATGTTCCCAGCCTAATCATTCCTGGAATTTACAAATCTCCATCTGTATGTTGAAAGAGTTGCTGATGGGTTTCAGCATTAATAAAACCAAACTGACCTTCCGAATCACAACACTGCCCTCCAGATCTGGCTGTCAAGGCTCCCCCAGTTAGACCTTACATTTCTCTGTTACCACTAACTCTCATTATTCACAAATGGCACCATTCCCAGAAATTAAAAAGTGGATGTGTTTTGTGTATCCATATCAGTGTTATCCCTTGCTAATTGAAATCAATCTTACATGGTGGAATTCTCTTCTGAACATCTCCCTCTTTTAGCTTTATGAAACAACCTGAGGAAAARCACTCCCTCACTGGTCAGATATAAGTGCCATTTCTTTCATATTTTCCACATTTTAAGTTATACTGGTATTGCTAAGAGAAGAWGAAAGTGGGGAGTGGGGAAGGACAGAGGAGGARCATATTTCTTTTGTAATGGGCCAGGTAAGCAGAGCACAGCCATGGGTGTAAGATCAGGAAGAGATGTGCTATGTTTGCATATTCCAGGGAAAATCTTATATGCAGGAGGAGGTATGAAATGCTGTGACTAGTTATTCCTAACCTTTTGAGATTGAACACACTCCAACCAGCTGCCATCAAGGTCTCTTTTCTTTTAGGGATGTATAATACTAATTTTTCACTTGAGGAATAAGTTTTCTTTGGAAGTTGTTTTCCTGACGAGTGCATGACCTGAACCGAATCCCTCTCAGGCAGGTTTTGCTTCCTCAGTTGCACCCATCAGCATGATGCTGGTGGAGGCGAATGTGAGATGGAAATATGACAACTGGATGTGCTTCTGAGAGCTGTTCCCCACATTGTAATCCTTTGTGTTGCCAGCTTTTTGGGTAGTACTTAAAAATAAGCAAGCTCCCAAAGCAGAGCTAGAAAGAAACACCACCCCCATCATTCACAAAGCACCTCTTGATGTGCACAAGAAACTCCCATTAGCTAAATTTGGRTCCCATTCTTCACTCAGAAACTATTTTATTTACTTTAAAATGTAWGTTACAGCTGCATTCACAGATGTAAAGGGTGTAAACCACCTTAAGACCATTTCTGACACTTCAGCATGGGTCATTGGCTTCTCTGGAATTGATTCCCATTGAACAAGAGCAGGACTTGAGAAGGACTASATAGAAAAGACATCCAGAGTTTATRACAGGGAGTGGTAAATGTTTGCATAAAAATTGCCTATYCTTAATGTAACTGAAATGATGTGCCTTCAACTTTTCATTGGACTTCCTTGTATATTTTTATACCAGAGCAAAAACTCCCCTATTAGGCAGTGTCCGTTCCACATGAAARCACTTACAAACCATAATCAAGTTATTCCTTAGGTTTTGCTTTGATATACTAAATCTAAATAGACTTACCCTGTGGAGTCATTCCATTTTACTGCCAATTTTTTTTTATTCATATTCTTGTGGCTCTTCTCCGAACTATCTTCAATTTGCTAACATCCCTCCTGAGCTGCTGATACCAGGACTGACATTATTCCAATACCTTTATTGATGCCAAATGCAGAAGTAACAGAAGCCCTTTACTGCCCTTTGATGGATAGCAGCTGTGCACACAGAAAAAGATTGCCCTGGCCTTTTTGGCCTCATGATTCCAGAGGGCTCTGGAGCTCAGGTGGGGGTCTATCAGGACCTACAGTTCATTCTTCAATCTCAGCTTCCCAAAGAGGAGCTCTTATGTGAAGTAAGGCCTGAGATTCTTGTTCTTAAATAGATCCTTTATGTTGGGTGACATGGAAGCACCTGGTATCGCTTTTGCATCTGTTCCTCAGACAATGCCAAAAAGGCATTGCCCATTTCTGCCCACTTACAAATTTTGGTTCCTTGGAAAGTGTTATTAGCAAAGACACTGCTTCCTTCTGCATTGCTGGAATCATTGTTAATTAACCCAGGGCTGATAAGCAGTCCCTGCAGAACTCTCTGAGCCCCACTTTGGGTTAGGCTGTTTGATCCCATGCTAGCCAACCTTAAAACAAGGTGGTTGTGTGGGAGMGTTCATCACGTTAGTGCTTATTTGTGTCAGAATCAATCCTAGCACTGTATGGCAAATGCATACAGAGTCAAAGCACAAAATATTACCACAACTCCTTTTATCCACCAAATTTTTAGTCTTATAAAAATAGCACATTAATATGATAAGATCTTTCTTCCATTAATCTGTGTTGATTGCCATTAATTAAATTGCACTGTTTTAATACTTTATTAATTGACTTTCCTATCAGCAGCTCCATCACTCTGCCTGGAATAGACGTCAAACTGACAGGCCTATAATTACCTGGTTGCCCTATTTTGTCTACAGAAGTATTGGCAAAATATTAACTTTCTTCCAGTCCTTCCTCAGATGAATGCTGGGTTTAGCCAGTATGTGCCTCTTTCTCAATTGTGGCCATTTGGAGATCTAATGAATTTTTTTCTGAGTTGCTGTAAATTATTATTCACATTTTTGTTAGCTTAAATTTTCTCCTCCAGGCTGGCTGATATATCTCTTAATTTTTATTTTTTTTTTTAGCTTTGTAGAGCGTGATCTTTCAGGGGAATGAGTATAAATTTTACTGGTTAGGACTTAATCCTCCTTGTGCGTAAAATGTAAAATGCATTTTAAAAGCACAGAAAACAAAGTCATTGCAAGTAACTCATTATGACTTCCACCTAAACAAACTCTAAATTTTGTGATTAATACTTCCCTGTCAGGATGAGGTCTAATGTAGAAGTTTCCCATGCCAGATACAGCTCTCTTTGAGTCAGGAAGTTGTTTTGTGTATTTTTTCTTGAAAATCCAAGAATGCCTTAGTACTTGCATCATGAGACATCCTTTTRCTCTCCCTTCAGATTTATCTTGCCAAGACTGAAAGTGCCATATATAGTGAAAGGCTTTTAAAAGGCTAATCGTGAAGGTCACCGTACACCCAGAGGTAGGGCTGGTTAGATGAGCCAATTCTGTGTTGTTTGGAAMAAAGCCTTGCTTCCTGCTATCAGTGTAACCATGCTGCTGGCACTGAAGACTGAAGTCYGTGAGAGCACTAAAATCAGAGTTTTCCTTGAGTGCTGGCCTGGGTATCATCAGAACATTAGCCAGAGAGAGTTACTGTCATGATTCTGGTGGTTCTGTGCTGCTGCTGCCCAGGTGTGTCACAGTCTTCAAGCGATAAGCATCGGATCTGCCCTTATCTGGAGAAGGAAAAAAAAGAGAAAAGGTCTTTTCATTGTCCTTCTGCATCTGTGCTCTGGATGAATGTAGCAGAGGTCTCTTTCAGGTCCCATGGAGCATGAAGAGTTGCAGCTCTGCAGGCACCAGCCTGTGCCTCTTTGTTTGCAAAGTGCTTCCTGTTTGGATTTCCATGAGCATTTTTTTACCCTCCATTTACTTAAGTGATGACATTGACCAGACAAAAAGATATATGATCTCACTTGAAATGAGCTTTTCTTCTCTTCAAGCACAGGAGTTTTGTAGGAGCACTAAAACCATGAAATGACCTTACAAAATCAGACCAYCAGGTCCATCTCACGCAGTGCCTTCTCTCACACACGGGGCAACAGTGAATGTCCATGGCAGAGGACAAGAGCAGTGAAAGCACGTAGGGGCACACCCTCAGAGTGCTCTCTCCAGCTCCTCTCCCAGGGACTTGCAGTTCATTTGCTTGCTGAACCAGCAGCAGTGCCTTTCTATTTGATAGCCATCCATGCATTTCTCTACAGCAAATCCTTCTGATTTGCTTTTGAGCTCTCATGTGCTTTTAGCAACTGCCGCATCCTGTGGCCAGGCATTCCATAACTTAATTGTATATATGAAGAAGTAACTCTTTATTTGAACTTGTGCCATTCAAACCTCCTAATTTCATTTGATACCCCCTTGTTACWGTGTTAGAAGAAACAGCAAACAGTAATTCTGTAATTACTTTCTCCCTGTCGTTCATGACTTTATAAGCTCTGTATTATATCGCACCACTTTTCCCAGCTGAAAAATCTCAGTGTATTTAATAATTCCTTTTATAAAAAAAAATCTCATTTCACTGTTCCTTTTCTGCTTCTGCTATACCCTTTGGGATGGGAAACCAGAATCCTACTCAATATTCAGGATGCAGCAGCTGTATAGTGACACACTGTTTGTTCTGTATTTCTTTCTAATAGTTGTTGATACTGACTTGCATTTCTGATCACTACTAATTGCTATGCTGGATGTGCCTATGGYTGTATTAACAACTCCAAAGTTTCTATATGTCTCCATGAYCAGAGCCCATTGTTGGGTCATTTAGTCCAGGTTATTTTCCCTCTTGTGGACTGCTTTGCATTTATCGATGTTGGATTTCCTCTGCCATTTTGTTACCCAGTCCTATGCAGCTCCTCAGAGTCAGTTTTCCTTTTGATTGCCCCACATGAGCAGACATTGCTGACACATTACTTACTCCCATTTCCTGATCATTTTGAGTATTGCCTACAGGACAGTATACGTGTTTAGCATTCATAGCAAATGGCACCACAGAGAAATGCCAGGGCCCACCTCCAAGGGGATGCAGTCTATGAAAAAAAAGGCTGGACTAAAAGGAGTGAGCTCAGCCTTCCTGCAAGATTTTTGGAGGTTCAGAGGTAGCTTTTTCTCCTTTTCTTGAAAATGAACTATGTGACTGAAGCACCTAAGCGGAAATCAGAGTCACCTTGGGCTCCCTCAGTAGCCAGCACTGCCTCTCCTTAAGGATAAGTTAAATACTAGGTGAGCTAAAAGGAAGTTTTCTGTCTCTTTCCATCAACAATGGGTGGAAATTCTCTGTTGTTAAGCACCYGATTTAGGTATCTCCAGTGAGATGGGATTATTCCAGACTTCAGTTTGTAGGCTTTTCCTGGTGAATTGTAGACTGCCCAGTTTTGCAAGCAGAGGGAAAGCAGAGTTATATAGTATCACCTAGGCTGGAACACTGGCTATTTGAAGCATGTTATAGCTGATCTATAATTCACATGCTTATTTTGACAGGCTGGCTCTTGTTAGTTTTCAATGGGTGTGGGAGGAAATAGCAGTGCATAAAACTTGCACATTACTAATACCATTGCCATATAAAACAAATATTTGAATAGGAAGTTTCAGAAATGAT
Organism: Malurus melanocephalus; assembly: GCF_030028575.1. NCBI lineage: Eukaryota > Metazoa > Chordata > Aves > Passeriformes > Maluridae > Malurus > Malurus melanocephalus. The sequence continues at coordinate 893,347 of NW_026623359.1, forward strand.
TCAGTGCTCTAACTACAGAATATCCTACAGGAATTTTTTATAGTAACAGAATTAATGAAAAGCAAATCCTATTTCTCCACCATGGGCATAGGGTGGTCCCARTGCAGCAGAGCCAATGTGATACTCCATCTCAGATAGAAAAAGCAGCCTCTACAGATTGCTGGCCCCCTGGGTAACTGAAGCATGCTTTGAAAGGACTCCTTGAGCTGGGAGGTTGCTTTATGCTTTTCAAGTGTCTGCACCAGATCTCATGTGGGTGCAGCAGACAGGGGCTAAAAGACCTGAGCTGCAGCACAAAAGCAATTGAAAGAAACTCTGTTGTTGCTGCTCCACCARCTGCAAAGGAAAACTCTCTTCCCACCCCTGCAGACTATTCTAACCACATCCTTTGAAGGTACTGAAGTTATTTCACTCACTTAGCCCACAGTTTTCTCAACATTAAGTCATAACTTGAAAGCCGTGGGGTGAGGAGATAATTGTTACGTCAGTAACAACATTTCATTCAGACAATGTCATAAGCAAAGGATTTCTAGGTGCTGAAAATGTCATATGACCACCAAACAAAGAAGYCAAAATGTAACTTTAAAAATAACCAACTTTGCACCACGGATTTGTAGTTCACTGGGAGCAATTTGCACGCAGCTCAGTCTCAGATCTCTTTCTTATCTGCAGTATGGCTGTTCCTCTACTTAGGAACAGCCTGCAAAGTTTGACACAGATGCTGTGTCTTCTCGTGTTTTGTGCTGACTTTATCACAAAATAACTTCGAGCTTTCACACTTTGTGTCTCAGATCTCTACTGGAAAATAGCGGAGAAGAACTTCATTAACTCCTGGAGAACTGTAATTGTTTCAGATGCAACAGTAAAAAGGGGACTTTTGAATTTGCTGACACAAATTTGCTGAAGCTGAAACAAATTTGATACATCCCTGGCACCACTTCGGCAACTCTACACAACATTGTGAACTTCAACGGTTTGGCCAAGGAAAATTTCTATTTTTTTTTTTTTTTCTAATTCCTGTAACTTTTGAAATGTTGATGAGGGTGGTAGGTTTTTGACTCTGGAAAATCTACCTCAGACTGGAGAATCCCTTTAATCTTTCTGAAAGTGGAAAAACCTGTGTGTCATTTCTGCTTTGTTCCTAGAATCACTTTTAGATTGAAATGTAGTATACTACTATTTTTTACTTGTATCTATTTTAATGAACACGTACATATGATACTGCAACAGGTGGGATTATTTATACACATGGAAAAAGATGTTAGATCTCTAAGTTGTTCAAGAACTTAAAATAATTTGTGTGCTAAAGGAATCCTTTCTGTTAACCTTAGAAAAGGGTGGAGGTGTGCAGAGGAAATGAACATAAAGTAATTTTATTTGTTTCACAAGGTATGAATGAATAACTGTTATCATCTAAACTTTCTATGTGGATCTCCAGTCTATTACTTACTGGGATTTCATGTTTGGGCTTTATTTTTGGTTTTTTGTTTGTTGTTTTTGGGGGTTTTTTGGGTTTTTTTTGTTGTTTTTTGCTGTCTTCCTCAGCTAAGATGGACAAATGGTTATTGAACAAAGAAGTTTTTCATTTTCAAAGTTCAATAGACTTGAGAAGTGAATATTTTTTTCCCCATCTTAGGTATGTGGAAATCATTGAAAACAATACTAAGACTGAAGTAAAGAGCTGTCCCTTAAATGCCTGCAACATCCTGCAGCGGTGATGCAACAGTTCCCGAGTCTGACTGAATAGCCAAGTGTAATTCTGATCCCTCTACTTTGCCAGGCTGTGACACTGGCACACTTCCAGAATAAGCCAGTTTCAGAAGAGTGGAGCCTCCAAATATGATCTTCTGTCAGTCACGGAGATTTCAGCTCCAGGAAAGGAAAGATTCATCTGGCAGATTACAATCACTGCTGTATGGGATGGTGAAAGAAGTGCTCYCTCCTTCAGCGGGATGCCAGCTGCTCCAGGACCAGTCAGCACCTCGAACAGTGCTGGGAGGCAGCCCTGGCTTAGCTCAAGCATTGCTGTGTCTCATCCCACTCTTGTGATGCAAATCTCTGTTTTTTCAATAGGTGCTACAACGGCAACTCCCAAACTGTGCTGAAACAATCAGAATGCTTCAGAGTTTCCAGAGCCATCCCCATTCTGGGCTTTCACAGAGAGAAATCAGCAGTGAGGCCGACGGTCACAGCTGATTTTGTGGCTCTTACTGCAGGACAGGGCAGCCATCCCCASACCGATTCTTGGAGGATGCTCTGCTCTCTCCATCCCATTGTGGGGTAACAGCTGCAGGTTTTCATGGCTCAGCCTGGACAGTATGGTGCAGTACATCAAGGCTTCAGCTTGCAAAGTCATAGTCAGAGGGAAAGTTTATGATCAAGAGGTGCAGTAGCATCTCACAGCTCCTCTGAGGTTTGTGTCTYGATAGGATCCAGAGTCAGCTTGCAAAAAGAGGGGAGTTTGGGAAAAGGCTGGTTGTAAATTACTAAGCATATTACCTCAGCATAAGGTGTGGGACCCACAGTCAGAATGTCTGCATGAAATCAAGTAACCCTGATATACTGGCTAGCTGTGATAAACAAATAGACCTGAATCTATTTCAAAACAACTAAGAGACTCTTGTTATTTAGGTTAGAATGATCTTCATAACCTTCTTCTAACCTGACAAGCCCCAAATTTTCTTTCCTTTCTAATTTTAGAAAATCATATAAAGGAGTATACTGTGTTTGTGACAAACCTGAGTCACTTGGGTGGTCCTGATAATGGGATATTTCATTTGATATGAGCTTTACTTTTGGTGCATTCTGTGGCTCCTGCCAACACCTTAAGAAGATTACCATTTCTGGTAAGAGCTCAAAACATTAAAGGAAAACTAAAAAGAGAGCAAGTTCTTTCAAGAGAATAAAGCTGATGCTGTGGGCAATTGGAATGAACTACATCAGCTTTCAAAGATTAAAGAGAAAAACTGCACAGAAGATTTACCAGCTGAAACTCTGTGTCATTAGAGATCCCCTTTTTGCCATCAAAATAAAACTAATTTAAAAAATGAAGCTGTATATGTGTTTGCTTTAGAGTAGGAACAAGCAACCATTCCTCCACCTACCGCTCAGCTGCTGCTTTATATAATGAATGACTACTCATTTCTAACATTTTGGTATCTTAGCTAAATTTTTTTAAAAAAAATGAAAGGGCAAGATTCATTCAAAGAAACAGCTGCCCATCTTGATACCTGTAATTATCTATTATAACCTAATATTATGGGCAAAAATGTAATAGTCTGGCAGTCAGTAGTTCCTTATTACAATTATGAGCAAAGTAAGTTGGCTGTGTGATGTTAAGGTTGACTAACTGTATTAGTCAAGGGGAACGTTGTTTTTTGTTGTTTATCAGACTCCAACGAACTGAATTGAAAATACCCCTGCCAGACATCTGTCTCAACCTCATTTTATGTATTTCCTTTCGGAAAATTTCAGCTAAAATGGTACTTTGGACCAAAAAAAAAAAAAAAATAGACAACGGAGTCTGTGTTTGGCCTCGTGTCATTCATGGCCCTTTCAGCCCCATGCTTAAACAGCAAAAAAAAGCAAATTAGAGGATTCTTTTCTTTCCTACCACTCGAGAAATGTTTTTGGTGGCCCCATGAAACAAACCTGCCTGGCCTACCCTAGTAATACTGAAATGTGAGAGCTAAGTTCATTGAAGAGACCTCAGCAATGGCCATGTTATGCCAATGCCTACTGAGGGGGAGCAGGATTTTAGCACATTACAGGGGATGCTGTGGAAGTGCCAGACAAGAACCATTCCCCCTTCTCCCTTCTGGACTCTCCTGTCACTCTACATTTTCAAGTAACTATCAAAGGACAGTAAAGGTGTATATTTCTCTTGTTTTAATAAAGTGCTTGAGCTACTGAAGCATTGATCTTCCTCTGCATGATTTTCTATGAAGAGATAACGACAGAGGTCAGAGTGAGTTTAGTATAAATTCTATATGAAGAACAGATTTAAGGTAATTTGTTAATAAAACTGAAACTCTTGCTTTGAACCAAAGGGCTACAAAAAACTAACCTGCACAGCTAGCACCCTGTTCAAAATGAGATTACTGAGGGAGGAAAAGAGCTAAAAACTAGTAATTTCTATTAAAATTGCTAATATTTATATAGATAAAACAGTATTCTTAAAATACTGCTTATCTCTTGGGAATTTTAGTGAGTAGCAAAGTTGTGGGTGTGTCTTGCCTGGCTCACTGTGAAGAGTGCTCAAATTCATGCCCTTAAAGAAGAGGTCACTGTTTCAGTGACAAAGAAATTATACCATGTAATAAAAGTTMAAAATATTTATTGTATTTACCAGTAGGTAGGACGAAAATAGTACATATAGCAGTTAGACACAAAACATCCCCTTCAAATGTAATGACACACCTCTCTTAATTTAAAGGGTCAAATACTAGAATACATGCCAGGAAAAGTTTGGATAAGAGATCAAATCTAAAGTAAATGGATCAATAGTAGCAAGGAACTTGCAGTGAAAATTGCAGTGCTTTAGCAACTCAAAGGCTACTTGGGGAATAGGGTAAATATTCTGAAAGGGCRCTTTTTTTAAGAAGGGAATAAAGGAGATTTCGAAAGTTAAATCTCTCAGTTTTCTTATTACATCGTGTTTACATAATCATATCCAGATGCTTCAGGCAATAGTCGCTTCCTGTGCTTACAGTTTGCTGTTGTCTCATCATTCCTTTATTAATCTTTGTGAGGATTAGCAAAACAAACAAGATAACTGTGAAGCTGAAAACAATTTCATGCTGCTTCCTATAAGAAATTGTTTCCAAGGAGCAGTGTTATCTTTTTACATAACCTAGATTTCCTCASAATTTTTTCCTCACAATGGGAATTTTTTGCCACAGGTAAATCTTTCAGTCTCAGAGGTGGCAAGGCACTCCTCTCTCCTCTCTCTCAAGCATAGGTGGGATTCTGCATGCCCACGGCTCACAGCAGGAACAAGGCATTGCTTTTTTAAAATCTTCCATCCCGCCTTTGTATGCAAGGCCATGAGCTCCCACAGTGGCCTGTAAAGAACAGCACCTTTCACATTATTGTCTAGCTAAAAATAGGCCATGCTCTTACTATACYGTGACATTTACCAAGCTGCTATTTCCTCTGCATGCCAGCAGAATAAAATATACATAAATAAAGTATCCTCTACACACTGAAAATAGCACTCTATAATCATCCCAGTGCACAGGACGGAGTTATTGTGCAATGACAGCACACCTTGTTGAGTGATAGTACAGAGCTTTTGCCCTTTGCCTAGCAACATACCAAAGCATGGGATCAGAGTCTACACCCTGCCTTATTGCTCAATTAGGACCTGGCAAACGTCCCTCCATGTCACCCTGGCCCACATCCACATATTTTGCTAACATATGTAACTTCACATTGATGTTGTTAAGGACAGACATGGTTACATGCCTTCAAGGTCTGAGGCTGTTTGTATCTCGGGTTCTTTTGCAGGAATCGGAGCCATTGAAGGAAGAGAGGCTTTCTTGGCTAATGCAGCACAGGTAGTGTTTAACCCATAGTCTGAAATGTTGAATCAAAYAAATTAAGTTGAATAGTGCACCAAAGAGTTGCAAAGTAAAGAAGAAGTTGCAATAACCCCTGCAATCTCCATGATAAAATATCCTAAATTTTATATTTCTAAAGTTATATTTGCATGTAAAGTATGTGTTCAAGCACAGTAGTTTAATCTTGGAAGAAAACTAGCTTTTTTGTTTTACTGTAAGTGTATGCAAATGAAAGGCAGTGATTTTAAAGCACTGTCATCCCAAGACTATAATTATTCAGGATTTGGTGGTTACTCAGATTCCTGGGGAAGTGGGATCACTGCCTTTCTTCTTTCTTCTCTCCATCTCGTTTTGTTTGACTCAGAGGAACGACCACCTTAAATTCAACCTCTGTGTTAAACAAGCAGCTGCTGGGAATTTCCTCTGCTTCAGGAGCAATTCAACAGTAAAACATATCTCATTTTTGTGAAACAATGGTCACACAGAGTAAGAAATTGTAAAATACCTAGAAACAGTCTAATATATAAAAATACAGAATTGCCACTTCTTCTAGGTTTATCCYTAATTTTCTCTAATTAATAGTTCTAAAATTGGCTTGATATAATTTTAGTAATTTCCTGTAAGATTTGACCAGTAATTAAATTGATACTTCCTCTATCTTAAGAGTCAGAAGTACCTAATTGTTCACTGCGGGTTTTGAAGTGTGTTGGACAAGATCTGAAAAAACAGAACTCCCATCCAGTCCCCTCTTCTCTCCAAACTGAAATGTTGTCTCTCCCAGTAGGAGCAGAAGCTCAACATTATGAAAACGTCTCCAAAGATATTCTCTYGTATTTCAGAAGATCTGATTGCAAAGGCTTTTTAAAGTGCCTTTTTACAGCTTCCTCTGAATGATGTCACAGGGCCTGGCAATCACAGGACCATCGATAGAAGTCCCAAAATGCCATCTCAGCCACACCTTTGCCCTGGATGGAGCTCAAAGCTGGAGTGGTGCCTGTRTTTCCCCAGGACTGGGTGACAACCCACCTGAGTATTGAAAAAAGTTGAGGTTTTCTCAACAGTTACAGGAGACCCCAAACTCCTTAAACAAGGTCTGCCACATGCACGGGAAAGAAATGTGTGATAGACAAAGTTGTATACAATAAAAATGGACCTAAAATTAGCATCTTTACATAATTATGGAATATTTTCTAACAATAAACAGGAAATAGAGGAAAACTTTTCAAATGAGTTCCACTACAATTGCAGCCCTTGCTACCACTTAGTGAAATCATGCCAGTGAGGGACTAACTGATAAATAGATTCTCTGGCATCAATTAAGGAACAATCTCACAGTGAAATTTTTGCAATGGTTGTGACACTTCTGTTTTGTTTAGGGATGCTCTGTTGTTTAATCAGGAGGAGGTTCATATTTCTTCCTTACTCCCATTGGGGACAGCAAACATCATAGCTCTGTCCTGTGCAGTTCCATATTTTCAAAACACTTCTAGAAATACAGTAACTCTGAAATTTCTGTTTCTCTGAAATTTTTCAAGAGATCCAAAATGTCTTCCAAATGAAGTCAGGCAGATAGAATGCTAGTAAGACTGATGGACAGATAAGTGTATCATAGTTACATTAGCCCATATTCCTTAGAAATAAAATGAAACAGTAAAAAGAAATTATGAAATTAGAAATAATATTTTCTAACAGCTTAAAAGCTTTAATGAAGAACAGAATTATGCCTTCTTGTGAATATGTAATACTTAGAAACATCTTAAAGTTTTTCCTAAAAGAAACCAAGATTTTGAAAAAATTKAATATGATGCTATTAAAGAGCCTGTTCCTATGAACCTGTATAAACAGACTGAACTCGTACCAGTACAATCATTACCTTTTCTATGCTTGAATGAAGGTTTCTCTTGCAAACAAGCACAGGGGATTTMCTTAACAAGAGAAAACCTCCACACTCTGGAGGTTTGATTTGAGTGCTTATGTGTCTATATTCCACAAGGCCATCACTCTCATGGATGTACTTTYATTTCAGCTTGTGGGAGATGGAACTTTTACACCTGCCTTATCAAGGGGACTGCAAAAAGTTGATGATGTACAGAAGGAAACTGTAACTACATCCAAAAAGTTGGGACCATAAAAATTRCCTTTCTATGTTGCAATTACTTTGTCATTTGAGACCAGAAAAAAAAATAAATTACAGGCTTACACATACACTCATTAGAGCTGTGTATGACAGTCAAAAAAACCTTTCCTAGTCTCATTAGARTACAACAGAGAGTGTTGTAGCCAGGCCTTTCAAAGCAAGGTTTTCAAATGCAAATTACTCAAGTCATTGATCCTCAGAAGCTCTAAGCACCTCTGACTTCCATCAAAACTTTGAAACTGCCAGATATTAACACTGTGAGGCTTTGCAGCATAGGATTTTCCAGCAAATCTAAACAATTTCAGTCAGCATCGGTTGCACCACCATTACCACTGCTGCCATCAGTGCCCTGCTAATCAAACCTCTTATACAGGAGTAGACATAATATCCTTGTTTGAAAATCTTCAGGAAAAGAAGTGAGAACAAAAGGACCATCACCTTAGGAGAGATTACAGGCTCTGCCAACAGCTGCACCCCCTTTGCTGTGAGCTGGAGGATGCACAGCTGAGACACTGCCCTAGAACTCACACACGCCTTCTAAGAGTGGTGTTTGCTTAAGAGTCAGAGTTCATCKGGCCTCACACTGAGTGCATGAGTGCCAGCTCAGGGTCCACTGATTTGGACCCTTCTAGAAAGAAACTGCGGTGTGATCTCTGGCTTTACAGACCTGTATTTTATTGTAGGAAAAGAAATGTATTCCCCACAGGCAACATACACACATCACCAGCATAAATAAGCCATCTGAGGGCTGTCATTTGCCCCTTCATGGAGATGTTTGTCCTGTGTGCTGAGGCAAAGTCTAGAACTGCTTTGTGCATCTTATAAACAGAAGAATCTCACTCTAGCAAGGAATGTTCCATGTTCACACAGCTTGAGCAGGGTTGTTATRACAGCCTTGTTCCAATTCCACCCTTCAGACAGGTGCAGGTTTGGCTGTAAGATGGCTGTGTGCAGGATCTCCATTGGCACCACATGTTTCTGCATCATGTTGTGATGGTTTCACTGTCCCTTTCTTCCTCCTCTGAGTTTGCATCTTTGTCTTCTAATAAATATTGACTATTTAYGATACCACTCTGTTAAGCCAGTTAAGAATGATGTATTAATTCAATATCCAGCTGAACATGGGGGTTACCACCCTTGGAAGTCACTCCCACGAGTTCAGTGCTACTATTCACTTTTGTGCTGATCCCTCTGTGCATTTGCAGTATCATGGCTTTAAATAGGACCTTTGTCACACATTAAAGAGAGCAAATGCTTTCAACCTTCATACGCACCTCGATCTTAGAAGAATAGAGTGCTGTAAGGGAAAAATTTACTCAATACCACACATTCAAGACTTCCAGRACTGCTGCATACTGCTAAAATGTAAAAGTGGATAAAGGGGTAAGTGTTGGTGTTTTTCCATTTCATTGTAAGCACAAACTCTTTCTGAAGGCATGTTGCAGTTGTTTATGCTCTGAAGAGAGCAATATTTTTAGCTTTACCACTTACAGTACTGGGATGTATTGCAAACTTTTTGATTAAGCATCATAGGCTACAAGAAAAGCTTGGAGCTGTAATGCCTCTAGCACATTTTTAGGCAGTTACCATGCCAACCGTAAAAATTATGAGCAGAATGAATACAAGAAGTCTTTTTGAAAATAAAATAGTGCAAAGTTAATGCAGAGCCCAAAGTTTTGGAACATGGTATTATATTGTTGGAAGATTTATCATGATCCATATATAAACCTACTGGTCGTATCTGCAGCTCATCAGCTGTTGCTAACTTAGTCTGCAGATCTGCAGAGGTTTCACTCAAAGAATAAAGCATCTGCTTTAGCCTTTGCAGAGTTTGGAATTACTGCAGAACCATGAGCAAACCTTCAAGCAAAGAATAACTCCAAACTTGAAAACTGTGTGTTTAGATGCATGTTAAGTAGTGCATGGAATCATGGTATTCTGTTGAAATTCCTTGATAAAATCTCCACAATGCTGGAKGAAAGTTAATAGGCACAGAGAAGCACAAGTGTAAGCTGTAAGGTAAGGACAGGGGGAAATCATTCACCAATTACCTTTTTGGGCAAAACGTTCCCCTTGGGGAAATTAGTTTAATTTATTGCCAGTAAAATCAGAGAAGGATAATGAGAAACAAAATCAAACCTTAAAACACCTTTCCCCCAGCCCCTTCCTTCTTCACATTTTCAGCTTTACTCCTGACCTGAGACAGGGAGTAGGGGTTACGGTCAGTCCATCACACATCTGCCATTTCTTCCTTCTCTGGAAGGGGGAGGACTCCTCAAGCCCTTCTCCTCCTCCACTGTGGAGTCTTGCAGGGCTGTAGGTGGATCTCTGGTCCCACATGGAGCAGAGATTCATCCCTCCAGGGYTGCAGRGRCACAGCTGCCTCTCCATGGGCTGCACCAGGGGCTGCAGGGGAATCTCTGCTCCAGCACTTGGAGCACCTCGTGCCCCTCCTTGCAAGTCAATTAGGAGCACAAATGTGTCTATATATATATATATATATATGTATGTATATAAAGAAGACATTAATGAATATAATATTATATAATGAATACTAAAATAATTATCAATGCCAGGAAAAAGTAATTCAGGTCCTACTTCCATATCTCCTGTTTGCAGCAATCCATTGCTGGCAGCTGAGAGAGAAAATCTCAGTGAATTTTAGCTGTGTTAATGGTTCAGAGCAATGGGGTGTCACCCTTCTGGTTGGTGCAATCTCATCTGGAGACTAGAAACCAACGTCTCAAACAATCAAATTAATATCAAGAATTCTAGTTCTTCTGGTGACACCCAAGCTTGATCTCAGCAAAGAGGAGAGGAGCAGAAGAAGCGCATTGTGRTATTTTGCCCCATTTCCTGCATTTGTATTTCAGGGGCAGTTTCAGCTAAAGGTGACAACTTTGTGTTTGTTAAATCCTGACTAAAGGTTGATTGGAAAGGGGCAATSAGGGAATGGGATGTGCCTGGTGTATTGCTTTGGAAAACTAGACCCAACCCTCAGGCTTGGGTTTGGTATTCCTCTCACAAAGCTCTCTTGCAAAAGTATTTAAAAAGGAAAGACATAAAGCCTACAGTTGTTAAAAAGCTGTGTTTGAAAATTTATTTGAACTTACWCATATACTAATTTGCCTATATGTTCTCAGGCTTTTCAGTGTGAGTCAAAGATAAAAGTGGGAATGCTGTACTTTTCACGTATTTTGTGAATAGTATGTTGTTCAAAAATCTCTTATATTCATGTGTTAAGACCAATTTTTGTGAARTCTTCAAGGGAGATTCTATAATAGATCTAGGAATCTTTGAATGTTGACTAAAATTATTTTTACAGAATTTTTTTCTTCAACATCCTATTCTAAAGATGCAATTTCCTACTAAATTTAACGGGTAACTGTTCCTCGTAAAGGTAAAAAACCAAGAACTTCAGGTAGTCTGCTGTGTTTACTTCAAAACAAGGACTTCAGCTCCTATTAAATAGAAAGGCACCTTTGATGTTACTCTATCTTCTCAGTTTTGATATGGGATAATTGATTTTGGAACTGGTCAATGAGATTACTTAGGATTCCTTCTGTGTGATCAGTTCCAGGCCACTGGCAAGGTCTGGCCTTGGGTGGRTGTTTTGGAGAAAATTAACATATTTGTTAAATAGGCAAAGTGGCAGAAAATCCAGCTGCCTTCCTTTATTCATGGCTTGAGGTGGAACAGAAGGAAAAGGAGGCTGTGGTGGTAAGTGCAGGACACTGATTTTGCAATAGGTTTAGGAAGAGAGCCAACATAAAGAGGAGAAAAATGTGAGCAGCAGCCAACACACAGGCTGCTTTGCTCAAGTCAGATGAATGTTCATCTGTGTCTTGCACCAGGTCATGTAAAGCAAGAACAAGGGTGACATTTCCAGCTATACCCTTGTGTAAAATAACTGTGGTTTAACAATCCACACAACATATGTGACAATWATTAATTATCAGTTAGCCCTTTGTAGTGCCCACAACTCCATGCTTCTAAGTGTGGGCTTGGAGCCCTCTGTGCATTCATTTAGCAAAGCCTCTGCACTTGAAATTCAGAATAATCAGTTTACCCTTTGATAAGTTAATCCTCCCGCTCCCTTCCACCTCCTCTCTCCCAGACCCCACAAAGCCTCAGAAATTTGGGTTATGGAAGATTGCCAAATTGAACCCATTTAGACCTCAATTACCGAAGTGATTGTATCCCAGGATTATCCTGGAGTTTGAGCTGCTCCCCTCTTGTCACACCACATTGCACCTACTGTGAATCTGTGGCTCCATTGGTCTAAGCTAAATTTTACTCTGTGACATAGCCCAGTAGAAATGAGAGGAGATTCTGGCCCTGGTTTTAAATATTTGAACAGGGTAAAAGCCAAGAAGGGTTGGAAATTATTTAGCCTGCTATTAGGGGATATAATTAGACATACTTGGGTATAATTAGACTTGGATTAAATAAAGGGGGRAAAAAAAGCAGCATGCAAAAACCGCCTTGCTAACAGTAAAATCCCTTATACATGGAAATAGAGTGAAAATGTGTGAAAACCACAGTGGAAATGAAGTAGGTGACAGCATCATTCTTTCATCTCTGGTATTATAGAGGGTCAGTTTATACCCTTTGTTTGCTGAGCAAGGAAGAAAGAGTGACCCTGGTAAGCCACAAGCACAGGCCAGAGTTTGTGCTCAGGGATGCCATGGTACCTGAGGTACCCCCCTGTGGCCAGGGGTTGTTGGATGGGATGTGTCATCTCTGTCCAGAGCTGTGTGGGTTTCCTTGCGTAAGGCACGGTGTTATGTTAGGTAAGATCTACAATGAGCCTTTTCTACTCCTTCAGCAGAGGTGAGGCTGTTTCTCAGAAGGCCCCACTAGGAGAATGGCATAGGAAAGAATGATGCTGCTGCACCAAAAAATGACCCAGCAGAGAAAATCCTGAGACTCTTGTGGGCATATGTTGAGAATTAAGACTTTTTAGCTCCACACAGAAAACCATTCACAACTTAAGCCACAATTTTGCAGTTCTAGTAACTGAGGTTTACAAAGGTCCACCACAGATATTTCCTCAGATTAGCAAAAATAAAAACAAAACTGCATGAAGATTACTAAGGTGGAAAAATCAAGCACACAAATGTAGTAAATTCAAATAACTTAAATTCAACTGTGTGTGATCCTAATTCTACCCTTTTGTGTGTTTTGATACAGTCTTTAATTGCATAATCACATACTATTTGGTGAATAATTCCAGACCCAGGGCTGATTTGGGATTGTGTGAAGTAAATAAGGCATGAGACCACACACAGTGAATGAAGTGGATAAAAAGGAATATTGAACAGCTGCCTTGTTTACTGAGCACCACCCACTAAATGAGGCAGCAATTCTGAGGAATTAAAAAAAAAACAACTTCTACATGATCAATATAATTAAATACTCAATCATAATGCTTAAGTACAAGGAAAAGCAGAGAGGCTATATTGTCAAATCAAGCCCCCTTCCCTAAATTTGCAGTTTAGTCAAACTCAAGCCACACTTGTTTTGCTGTTTTTCACAGGTGCCAAGAATGCCTTTCTCGCTCTCCTCCCAGTGACCACAGTGCACTTCTGGTTCAGTTAAACCAAATCCAACCTCCCCCCATTATAAAGGCTGGATTTGCTCTCTCAGCCTGTTTTCCTTCCATGCAGTGTTATAACAAGGGTGAAGTTCTGTGCCTGCATGACTAAGGGAACATATTTGCCATGTATGGAACAAAGTTCATTTGATCTGACATTCAGGTAGTGAATGTCACTCAGCACGAGTAGCTTTTCTATTAGAGTATTGGCATGTCATTGATTGTCATGCCTTTTTTTTYCCCCATTCTCTGAGCATAAATCTTATGATGTATCATCTCCATGTATAATATGATACATCACTTAAACATATCATAGGAAAATTTTATAATTCTATTTGGACAGGGATGTTTTGGGAGCATCTGGAAAAGTTAACAAACTTCCTACCAAAGGTGTGAGTTTTCTGAAAGCCTTCCACTTCAAAAGCTCAGAAACATAAACACACAAAAAAATCTCTCCTGAATAATCAAAATATGTTATTTTGATAAACATGTAATATCTACATGTTTATAATTTTAAAAATYTCTGTTCCACACCTGAGGACTTTTTAAAAAATAAAGAATAAATCCTAGATCACATCCTCCAGCATTAAGATCAATGCATATCTTTGCCTAGACTCAAAAGGGAGTGCATAATTCTCTAAAAAGTATATGAGAGAAAGTATAATCCAGTGTTGGGCCAGGATGCCAGCAGGGTGTTCCTGTTGGTGCCCAGCTGTTTTTTTGTCAACCTTTGGAAACCACATCATCTATTTGTGCATAACATCCTCACTTGTAACRCAGGAACAAATGTGCTTCATAGCTTTTATAATGCATTTTGACCTCTGATTAAAGTAATYGTAAAATTGCAAGTATTCTTGAAATTTGTCCATAGCTGAAAACCCATCCATGTTTTCTGGCATTTTCTTCAGATCTCACTGGGGCTGAAGAATCCATTGATCCTGATTTCCTAAAACATTCAGTTCTTCTAGGTGTAGGAGTGAAACTTTCAATCACCTCTCATTTCTAGAACGTGTAGCTTCAATAAATTTACAAATATAATTTAAGCACAAATKGAGTATTTTTCTTGACTTTTTCTGCATCACCTTTCCAAATCAATGTTTAAGAATAATCTTGAAGTTACTACCCTCTGCTTCAGAGATCCATACACCTTCTAGAATGCGATAAAAACCTCTGGGTACCTCTCACCTTCCTCACAGAGGTGTTGCGAGCCTTAATGTGGTATCCTTTGAGCTGCTTGGATTAAAGATGCTCAGTGAAGGTATTTTTATGTCTCACTGAGCATGAAAAGAAGGATAAAGTGAAACTAGGAAACAAAGGAAAGAGAAGAAAACATGGCTTTAAAGGGTATATGAGTCAGTAGTGTCAGCCATGCCAGTTTGTTCAGTAACTGAGAGTCTCTTCATGTTCCAGAACTTTGCTACACAACAAGGAGGTGCTTAAACAGATATTGCACCTACCATAAACGTACACATGAAGTTTGAAATCCCCTGCCTTTGCTCAGTACCTTCACATACTTCATCTTTGAACTGTTTCTGAATGGATAATCTATATTTCATAATTCAAACTGTCAGTATTTCCTTTGAATAATTATAACAGCAGGAAATATATAAGGCCTTTGTGGAACTTGAAAACTCTATTGCCTTSGGCCATATTTAATGTGTGATAAATTATTCAGCAACAAAGCACTCTTCATTCTATTTACAGTAAGTTAGAGCTGAGTGTGTGAGGTATACATAACCAACATGAAACTGTATTCACTACCACTGCCAAGGCTGAAGATTTTCTGAAGCCATTAGTCTCATGCTCACTGAGCCAAATCCCCAGTAGGTGAAAACTGACATAGCCTCATTGAAATTAAATTGGAAGAAGTGTGAAGGGTGACCTCTCTCATCTCCATCTGAGAATCAGAAAGGTCAAAGGACAGGTAGTGTGCAATCTCACATTTAGGTAGATTATGGGATATTCCTTGTGTTTACTTCTCTGTTCATCTACATACCTTGATGTCTGCCATCTCTTGAATGGCAGTCAGTAAACAACATTGTTGGGAAAATTATACTTGTTTCACTGATGGGATCCACTGGTCTTTTTTAGCATATGCTTCAGCTCTGTTTATGGATAGTGACCAGAACAGGTGATGCACCATGTCCAGCCCTGAAAAAGAGATTTTTAAGTTCCATGGAACTTGTTTATCAAGATCTACATTTTTCACACCCATTTGATCCGCATAAATTTTCACATACTCAAACTGGACCTGAAGCACCTTTTTACTTTAAATATATATATATATATATATATATAAATACTTTCCAATTAATGAACAAGCCCTCCACCCCAACTACCTCAATGTTTTTCTAGATACAGCTAGCAAGGTACATGTGCTATAAAATAGTGATGTAACAGGTGAAAATTTGCTTTATTGAGTAAGAGTTCAAGGTAAAATTTCAGAAATCAGAATTAGATTAAGGTGTGTGTATATCAGCAGTTTCAAGAAGGGCAAAGTTTTGGTGACAGATGAAAGGGGAAAAAAGAAATATTTTTGTTTAAATATTTGCTAATTGCTTTGTTCCCTGAGCCTCATAAAAGAAGAAAATAAAAAGTTGTCTTGGTATATTTTTCCAGATTCACAGTTTTCATTGATTCTCTGCTGAGACCCAGCATTGTCTCTGTATTGGCAATATTTTAGTTTCTGCAGAAACAAAAGTGGTCTATTTTGCCTCTGACTGTTGCTAGGAGTAGGGTAAAACTTTCTTAGAAGCAATCACATTTCCTTTACAGTTTCAGCTTATTATTGTACCTGACTGTCTTCATTACTGGGCATGGGAAGCACTCAGCCTTGCCAGGAGATCTCCTGCAGACGTTCCACCCAAACCCTTGTGCTTTATGAGGCAATTTGATGTTCCTGATCATTAAAAAGATTTGAGTTATAAGCAAGACTGTTGGTTCGCGGGAAGGAAAAGAGGCAAGTTTAATGTCTGAAATGGTCTATTCCTATTGGTTTCAGCAGACCATGAAAGGGACCATTACCCTCAGGATGAGGTAACTTGATTTTTGACAGATCCCAAGTAAAAAAAGGTAAAAGTCGACATATATGAGAAAAAACAATTATCTTGTGTTTGCTGGAGTCAGATTTTCCACGTGCAAGGTCGATAACCTGGGTTCCTTAGAAGGTGGAGGCAGCCTGGATTGTACTTCTTGCTCAAAGAACAATTTCATATTTCTGTAATAAGARCTAAGCTCTTCAAGCTAGAAAGTAACCTTACTCAATTGTCTTTAGTGGATACAGGCCCACCAGAGTATCAAAGTGATGAGGAGGGAGGAGCCCGCTGTGCACCCACTCAACGGCAGTCTGCAGGTGAGTGTTGAGTGTTCTTCCCTGAGAAGGAAAGGTGTGGATTTCAGTTCCTTCTGTCAGCAAAGGAACTCTGATTGTTTGGCTGAAGAATAAGCTACTGAGGAAAAATGAACTCTGCCTCTGGTAAAAGGAAACAGCAATCCCTTGGGAAACAAAAGAGTTTGTGTGGGTCATATATCACTGTAGGCTGAGTCATGAAGTAGGTGTTGAGCTGCTTAGGACTGGCTGAGCATGGATAGAAACAGCACTGGCCAGAGCTGAAATGATCACTGGCTCGTACCTCAGCAAGTCTTGGGTTTTCCACTTAGGTCACACTTCTGGATCTTTCTCTCTGATGCAGCCTAAACCAGGTTTCCATGAGCCCATCTCATCTGCTTTCTCWGAGTTTATGTGGCATGAAGAGGCAAGTTTCAGGCCAAGTTCACTCCTTAAAACTTAATTTGAAAAACTCCAAATTAAATATTTTCTTTTTTCCATGGAATTTTGWTGGTGTGTAACTTGACTGTCAGCAGAAAGGAGCCATTCTGTATACACTCAGTTTTGATTCTGCAGCTTGAATTCTTGCAAAACTTTTATTATTTGAGAAGGATTTGCTAATGTAGTATGTTTAGGAGCAGATACMCTAAAATAATAATATTAATAAGCATATATTTTGCTTTTGTTTGGTCTTACAAATCTGTATAAACTTCATGGAATCAGCTCAGCAAGTTTTAAATGTACTTATGGAAAGAAAAGTCTCTGCCTACCAAGTTCATGGTGGAAAATGAGAATCTTTGCAGCTGCTGCTGTGTTATTTACAATACAAGTTTGGATCAAAAGATGGGTTTTAAAGAATTCCTAGTGCTTTACTCTGCTGCCAAATATGTTCAGCTTTTAACAATGTTGAAACAGGCATTTCTACAGTGGCAGTTCCTCTAGGGTGATAAATCCCAGTTTATGTTTCACAGACGGAAGGTCTCCATGATCATTCTGCCTGTGTTCATAAGCCAGGATTCAAAAAATCACACAAAAACAAAGTTTAAAGTCAGATGTATCAGGGCAGTATTTGCCCTGATCCCCTTCCACTCTAATTAAAGAACAGGCATTCTTTCATTAAATATCCTCTATTAAATATTTCATTTTCATTGCTAAATTCTCCTTTTCCACTCATATGCTTGGCATCAGTGATAGCTGTAGCCAGTCATTATGATCTGTATTTCTTGTGATTTATTACACACTGAATCCCTTATTGCACTTCTAAATTGCKCAGAGTTTGTTTCTGTCTGACTTTGACAGTGCTTTGCAAGAAGTTCATGAGCTGGACAGTGTGATTGCTAAGCTGAGATATATGCAGCTCTCTGAGTTGTTAAAGTGCCACTTTCTAATTCAAACAGAGACACATCAAAGCACAGTGTGTACTATTGTTTTTCCTCTCTACAGCTAATCCCTGTGTCTCTGCGGTGCCTTTCTATTACACTGATTACAAAACACACTTTTAAGTCAAACAAGATTAAAAAAAATAGTACTGTGACTCCCAGCCTAATAATTCCTAACAAATCTGTGATGCACCAGATGCTYCTTCCCTCGGGATGAAATGATACATGGCTCTCTTTGGTTTATCACTGCACAGACATGTTTACTCCACCCAACTTGCTCACATCGGGTAGGGGAAAAGGCTGTTAAGGGAGGTGTACTTTCAAATGCCTTTGGGAATGGAAAGAGGAGCAGTCAGATTCTTACTTCTTCACCTTTTGGTGCCCTTGTTCACATCTATTTTATTTCAGTAGTAGTTTGGAGGAAGGAAGGAAGTGGGTATGTTGAGGTTTTAGCTGTTAAATTGTGGGAGCTAATGCTCATTCCGTGAGCCAGTCAGGAGATTCTTTCCTCAACATAAAAGAAGGCCAAGAGCTGTCAAATATTGTGATCTAAAAATACAATGAAAACTTCAGCTTTTGTGCTGTGAACTTCTTAAAGAAGCCAGGAAGAAAGCAAGTATAATTTCAAAACAAGAATAAAATCCTTTCCAAGCCACCTTTTCAACTCCAGTTGCAGGAAATTRTAATTATTTATAGATTTCTTTTAATAAAAGTCTGTGAAGTCCCTTAACCTTTGGTAAATTGAAGCAGATCAGGAGTGCCAAAGTGATTTCTTTTCCACAATAACAGCTCCTGAAGGGACAGGGATTGGCAGGGACACCATGTGSCATTCTGCAACTCATGGTCTAGCTAATATTTCAGGAAACACGATACATGTGAGCTACAGGCCCGGTCCTGCACCTATCAGTGTTAGTGGCAACATTACTAATGATTTCATTAGGAGCAGGACCAAGCCTGCTTTCAGCATTAGATATTCTCAGTGCTTTAAAGATGTGTGGAGGAATTGTCAAGAAGATTGGGGCTCCAGRGGCAGATGTGTGTCAACAGGAAGAGCGATCCCATATGGGGTKTCAGTCCCTGTTTGTACTGGGGGGTGTCCTTTGCCTCTCTGGGCACCCAGACCTGGACAGACCCATTCCATACGAGCAGGGATTTGCCCTTTCTGCCTGCAGCCTTTGCTCACAGCCCAGCGCTGCCTGCCCAGCCKGAGGACGCTCCATGGGACATTGCCAGTGACTGATAAAGGAAYAAACCCCCACTGYAGCCACRGCCCRAGGCTGTTTGTGCRACCTGCCAGGGTGATCTTTAATATTTATTGCTGGCTGTAAACTAAGTAGGCACCAGAAACCTAGCAGAGGTTTCTTCACCTAATCTACCTGTTACAGCTCCACAGCCTGGGGCTCTTTCAGTAAAATCCTGAGCCTGAACATCACTAAGTGGAGTCATCATACAGATGAGCTCCCTTACCCCTCTCATTAGTTAGGAGCAAAATAAGCTGCAGCAAAATTTCCTTCTATGCACACTCCTCTACAACCTCAGGGTTTCTTCAGTCAACACCAATTATAGAAAAAATATTTAAGAATGGGAATGTTTTTTAAGACTTTAAGCTCCATCATGATTTCTTCAGTAAAATAATTTTTAATGSTAAGTATYAAAAAAAAATAGGAGAGGGGTGTCTTTTATGCTGTTGTTGAAGTGCTACCAGTGCAGGTTCAAAACTGGTTAAAATGTCAGTATTGAATCATTCTCCTYCTTGGGTAACTCTTCACCCTTTCCTATTTTGACTATATGTGGTTATTCTACATGTTTTACGTTACAGCTAAAACAATCTCTTTGTTTAAAATAAATGTTTATTTTATACTCATAAGGTTAAAAAAATCAATAAAATTATAAGTTTTTCTTTGTGCTGTTGCTATTTTTTGTTTAATTTCATGTYCTAATCTCAATCTAGCAACTGTTTCCCAGGTCTTTGCTGAAAAGTGGTTGAAAATTCAAGATCCTCTGAATCAGTAGCAGTGGAAGGGTACTTCAGTTAATTTAGCCAACATAATTGCTTCAGCAAAGGTCATGAAAAGGTGTGCCTCTAGATCATTAGATTGAGCCAAAACCTAAATGTATTCATCTGTACAAATACTAGTGAACAAAAAAATAAAATCCTCTTCATACAGTAAWGACATCTCCCAGGACTAAACAGCAACTGGATCATTTGGAATCATCAAAATAAAAGCAAGGGAGCTAAAAAAACAGACAAAAAAGCCCCAAGAAAACTTCAGCTCTATAGAAAGGAAAGCTAGAATTTAATATGAACTGGTGTTGTGTTGCACAGAATAATATGGTGACAGCAAGCTAGAAAGGGAGAGAAACTGAAAGCAAGYGGTGCTTTTACACTGCTGCTATGTATTCCTGGTATATCCCTTGCTAACAGAAGTGTTAACACTAAATAGAATGCAACATGGTGCCAAATGCTTCAGAGTTGATATGGACTGTGAGTAGGCTCTGTATGTAAATGTATCATTGCAAGGGTATGTGAGAACAAACCGCTCCGCCTACAGACAGAGGTGTAAATAGATGCATGCACTCCTCACAGGACCTGRTGAGAGCACGATTTTCATCTATGATCATTAAATCTCCTCTGTCCTGATTTCAAATGGACTTGTCCGTTCTTTATKAATTTTATGAAGAGATATTGAAAATGTCTGTACAGACTGCCTGAGACAGTTCTGCAAAATGCCAACACAACACTTTAAATCTTCCTTGTATGGAACGGTCGGGGGAGGATAGCACAGAGTTTGAATAAACCTTCAGATTCACCGATGACACATAATGGTAGGAAGGGATGGATTGCACTATAGGTTAAACAAGTGTATTTCAGTTGGAAAAAACCCAGCAATTAGAAAACACTTTCCTTCACATTATTGAAAATGTGTGTCTGCCTGCCTTTTAATTACAGAGTGTGGAGACACTCTGCTGAATCACCCAACTTGGTATGTTCTAGAGAGCTTATTGTCATCATCCCCCTCCGTGGACTCCATCTCTCTCCTGATAAGAGAGAACAAAAACAAGAACTATGATCYGAGGCTGACTCATTGAAAATTTCACAGACAGACAATGCATTATAGGTTTTCAAATCATTAGCCTAAGCAAATATTAAGTTGCACACCAAAACAAATAAAAAAATAAACCCACCATCAGATGATTGGTYTCAGCTTTAAGTCAAGCCCTTGGAAATCATACTCAACCAAAAGTCTGTCTTTGTGGAAGARCCATTATTCTGTCCCCTCATGTAAGAGGTTAAAATGGGATTTCATTTGCTAGGAGTTGGTCCTTAATACATACAAAATTTAGTGGGTTTGGAATGTGACCTTCTGTGAAAAAAGTCACAGGCAAACACTTCAGTTCATGAAAGATAGCGAGTGTGATGTTAAACTAGATAAACAGCATCGATTTGGAGAGCATAATGTGACTGCCTGGTATCTGTGCTGGAAGATGAATAGTGCTTTACATGTGGAAAAATTGTTCTGGTATTTTTACTGAAAAAAGTGAGTAGCAATGATGGTGCTTTGAGTTCTGTCTGTTCAAGGACTRCTTTCTGTTGGTCTTCGAAGTCTTATCTTCCTATGCTCATGTCCATCTCCAAAATTTCAATGGTAAATAAATGGGCTGTTACTAATATGTCTAGAACCGTCATTTCATGAATGGAGCCTCTCTAATCTGCTTCATTTCTTAATACCGAAAAACTCTGAAACACACAGACAAATTCCAGTGCACACTAAGGAGACTGAAAGACGTGCCAAAATTAAAAAGAACTGAGACAAAATTTGCAAATTACTAATAGTGAATAGTGTAAGTAGCAACTTGCTRCATCCTTTTCATAAGACAATTTATATTTTAATCTGTGAAAATGCAAGTGATATGGAATACCATATCACTTTTATTCTTWTTTTTTCCTTTGGAAAAACTGGAAATTTCCCATTTCCGGATACTCTTCCTTTTGGGTCAAGATTCKAAAATGCATACAGAGCATTCTGGTTTGCAAGTTTTTGAAATTGTGTCATTTGCCTAGAGGATTTTAGAGTTTCTTGTGCTGCTTGGGAGCTTCTTGGGAGTTTTCATTGTTATACTTCTTTAAAAATAGACAGTTGGCATTTTTATTTTTGGAAAGAAAATCTCATTTGTACTTGAACATCCTGGACCATACACAGTAGAAGTGGTCTCTTGTATAGAAGGTGTATACCTGTAYTACCTTGCAACAATTACTTTAGTTTGGAAGTGATCCAGAACTTGATTCAAACACATTTTTGAGGGCTGAAAGAACATGATCATACCTGTTCCCTCCACTCAATTTCCTTGCAACCATTGTTCCTTGTTTTTCCCCTTGTATTTTTTTTTTTTTTTTTTTTTTTTTTTTTTTTTTTTTTTTTTTTTTTTTTTTTTTTTTTTTTTTTTTTTTTTTGCATACCGTATTTTCCCAGTTTCCAGTAAATGGAAAAACATTCCTTTCTTGGGAGCTAATGACATCTCAAAGCATTAAATCTGAGTGGTTTGCATCAATGAGATGCAAGTCACAGAACAGTTACAGATAGGCTGTGGGGAGGAACTAGTCAGATACGAAGAACATTATTTGGATATGTTGCCCCTTCACATGATATAATCCTGATTTTGAKGTTAAGTTATACTGACCTTTAAGTTTACTGACTAAAGAGTACAATTATGTAACTGCGATCAGCTAAACMAAACAGAGCAAAAATGTGAAGAGATGAAATCCAGACCTAGAAAAGTACTAGTACAGGGATATAAAATGCTGTGCAAAAATTTCACTGCAGTACTAGTTTCATTGCAGTGATAAAAAGGTTGTCCGTTAAAGGAGATCCTTCAAGTACGATATAGTTTCTTTTAGTGCTCTGTGTTAACAAGATAAGGTCTGGTTTCGTTAGAAAGAGATACTAAATGGTCCATGAGTCCGTGTGGATGTGAGAACAGATGGGCAGAGGCATGTATTAGTGCTTTGTTTCCTTTTTTAAATTTACTTTAAATACCAGCAGGTGTAATATGCTTTTAAGTAGAGCAGGCCCTGATTAGCTGAAAATAGCTTATGCTATTTAAAAACATGGCCCTTCAAAGAGCAGGTAGCTCTGGAAGGGCTCCCAGGTTAGAGTGGAAAGAAGGTCTATGCACAGCTGAATGGCTGGCCCCAAAACCAGATAGGATTAGTCTGGGTTGGGTCCGGGATTTCCTAGTGGTTGAGTATGTTCCTAAAAAGTTTTTTATGCAATGACTGCAAGAGGAAGAAGACTGAGGACCCGAAAGAGGTATGGAGGTGGTTGTAAGATCTAGCTGAACACAGAAGAGTCTTCTTTTTAACAGAAGTTGAGAGGCAGAGCAGTGTGGGACCACAGCAAAAGCAGCCCATGTCACCTAAGAGCAGTCGTGGGGAAMCTGCATGGTCCTTCTCTCCTGATAAGGCTTGTTTTCATCTTCCAAAGACTCATTTTCTCCAATACCCTGAACTCTCTATAACGTACCTTTTCTTTGTATTTTTTAATCCTATTTTCAACTACCAGCTACTTGCTGTATTTTTGTTCCACTGCAGTGTAGTGTTTGTAGGCTGAAGTCTTTAAGGTAAGAGTGATTTGAGCCTCAGTGGGCTGAAAGACCCCMTCAGTGAGGTTCTGGTGGGAAAGCAAGTGCTGCTGAGGGAACATAAGGCTGTCCCTACAGCCTCTGTCCTGGAGCCAGCTGTACATACACAGCACAGTCTGCTTCAGGACATCACCCTGGAAAGCTGCCACCCAGCTAGCTGCAGAGCTTAGCTGGCTCAGCCTTGCTGGGAGTCATCCTTTTGGTTCCCACTTTGTTTGCTTTTTTTCCTCTTAGGACAATTCTGTGCTGCAGCTTGAGCTGAGAGCAGAGGCTGCCCACTGAAGAAAAATGAGGCCAGAGCTCTGATTCCTGGGGCTCCAGAATTTCACCTAGATAGATTTTTACTACTATATGCAATTATGTGGAATTTATTTTTTTATTGTAGCAGAATATAAAGGGGCTTGAATTGTACTTTCTGCAAGAGAGGCGGTGACAGATGAGCTTCTCTGGGAAGTTCCATGAGCACTCAAGACTGTGAAGAACTCTTAGGATTTTGTTTTGTCATTTGAGTTACAAAGGTCAGGCCACAGGAAGGAGGGGAATCTGGAATGGACATGCAGTGCATGTTCTACCCAGAGAAGAGTGGGAATGCACTTGTTTACATCTTCTCTCCCCAGCTTCCTTTTGAATAGTAAGCAGTGTGCCTCAGAGACCATCTCTTGGACTTCAGTAGGGACATTGCTCCTTGGCAAGAGGGCAGTTGTTTAAAAGCCATTTATTTGTTTTGATTTTTTTTTTTTTTTTTAATTTGGAGAACTCAAATCTAACACTGGACTAATGCCCAGGAACTGGGAAAGGAAAAAGCCTTGAACATCAGATAGAAATGGTATTAAATGTAATAATTTTGTGTTGTGTTAYAGAAGTCAGTTGTTGCCATTCAGCAGCAGTTCAAGTAGTGTGTATTACAGATATTCTGGCACCCTCTACTTCAAATGATTCCCAGCCCCAGAAATTATCTACTCCATAAACCCTCCTTTCTAGTGTTGTTTGGGTTATTTAAATATGTTAGTATTTTTAGAACAGACTGAAAAAACCCTGGTCTAATGTGGTACCTTCAYCATTTTGGCTGCATATCACTTCTGCATGTTATTTTGAGCCATTTTCATTGTTCTGTATTTGCGGTTCTATCGACTGCCTTGACTTGCAGATATGCTTCACTACCCATTGATTGTATCTAATGTTTTCCCTGTTCTATTCCAATGTTTCTGTTTTTCCACTTCATACTCCTTTCCTCCATTTAYTTGATTCTTGTCTTCAGACCTTACGTCCTTCCTGATATCATCAGATTGCTTTTCTACTGAAGGATAGGAGCTGTCAGAGCCTTAGAGATTATCTCACTGCTTAGAAAAAAAAAAAGTTGGATTTGCTTGTAGTTGTTGCTCAGTTCTTTTGTCTACACATCAGTCACAGATCAACAAAGTCAACATGACAAGCTAGTAATGTTAATTTGTTTTTTACTTTAAAATCAAACYGTCGTCGTGTTGCTTCAGAGTTCCCATCTCTAACATTGTCTCTTGCTCAGTTGTTTGTTRTGACTCCTCTGTAGACATTTATAAGAGTTAAAACACACTATATTTTTCCTGAAACAAAAACTTGCTTACATGCCAAGGAAAATAACCATTAAGACTACGTGTAACAATGCCATCTGGTGACTCCTGCCATAACAATCTTCTTCCTCTGTCTCCCACTGCTTCCCCACTCCCTTTACCATTCATGTCATCRCTCATCTCCCTGACTCTTCCCTGTCTTTCCTCCTCCTCAATCCCAGTATTTGTGAGAGCTGTAATCACCTTTTAGTGTGGTAATAGGATCATACAATCACAGAGTGGCCTGGTTGGAAGGCACCTTAAGGATCTTACAGTTTCAACCCTCCTGCCCTAATGTCTCTTTTTTACTCATAGTATCTCGTTATGATGGTGCCCTTCCAGCACCACGACCAGCACAGAGGCTCAATGTTCAATCCTCCCTCTCATTTCAGCCTGGATTTGCTCTTTCCATTTGAAATTTCCCCAAGTTTTTGTACTCAGTGTTCATCTCTAACATGGCTGTGCTGTGTGCCACCTTGTAGCTCTGCCTACTGATGAGCAAATCCATGTATTGACTTCTATTTCTGTTTGTAACAGCACCACTTTCCACTGCTTCTCCTTTCCCATTATTCATGTCCTCTGGAGTCCAATGCAGAAGTTACCTTATTATCAGGAAACAGCAATAGCAAGGAAATGGCATTGGTACAATGCTGGAGACAGTGATTCATCAAGTTCCAAAACTTATGCGTAACCAGAAAGAATCAAAATAACTATAATTTTTAAAAATATATATATGAAAGATGTCTGCAATGGAAGAGTTATATTTCTTGCCTCACTCATTTTAAAATATATATTTTTAAAAGTTGCTTCATTGTGTTTTATGGAGGAGTTTTCTGCCAATAGATGACTGAGAAAAAAAAGTCAAGTTCAGGCTGCAAAAATACAGTAAAATTTTATTAATGAGGAGAAGTAGCCAATGGAATAACTGAAGTTGGAGGCTGGAAGGCACTTATTATCACTTCTGAAAATATATGATGGAGTTGAAAATTCAGGTCTGTAGTGCTGGGGATGTATTCCTGACAGAGGTAAACAAACGATGATCCACATGGTCCATTCTAGCCCTGAACTTTTCCTAGAACTAAAGGGTCTTGATGCAGTCATGACATGTACAGACAGAAGCTGAATCTCCACAAAAATTCAGTTGCAGAAGTTGAAGAAGGAAGAAGGGATCTTGCAAGAAAGGGTCCTGCAAGCCAAAGTGCAAGATAAAGTAAAATGTGAAATTATGAGTGAGGTCTTTAATTTAAAAAGTTTGGATGTGAGAGAATTCGCATCTTGGGATTTCTCTGTGCTTTGTGGAGTGCTTTCTAACTCAGTAACTGCTTTTCCCCAATAATATCCTGAGTGAATCTGATTGTTGATGTCTTCTATGGGCTCTGCCAGATAATAATTCTGCTGCAACACCTTTGTTCCTCTTTTCTACTTATGTGATTCAGTTCTGTAGTGATACCTCTGAAAAAGGCTTCTTCATGTCTTTGATGTWTTCTGTTTTTCTTTTCATTTTAACTCTTTAGTTACTATCCCTTACTTCTATCATTATAGCAAGGTGAAATGGATGGGACCAAGTACAACTTCCATCCACCTTCCAAGATTCTCTGGATGAGATCCTCARCTGGTAAAAATCATCATAGTTTCAAAATGATAAAATTCAAAATTGCAAATTTGTAATAAATGTTAATACTGAAGATCTAATGATTCCCTCACTGTCTTTCTTTCCCCGTTTGCCTCCATACCTGAAAACATTGCCATTCTTTTCATTGCTCAGTGTTGAACTTCCCTTTCCCTCGTAGGAAGTGAAATGAAATGGAAACAGACTATGCAGTGTTAAGGAGGGGAAAGTGCTTTTCATTTTTTTGGCAGATCCCAAATCTACACTCTCAGGCCCATGATGTGATTCCTGGGACTGTCCTGTGCAGGGCCAGGAATTGCACTTCAATGATCCTTGAGGGTCCCTTCCAACTCAGCATATGGATTCTTTGATTCTATGATTGATTCTATGATTCTATGATTCTATGAAAAGGATCTTGCTGTGAAGGATGACCAACCACCCACTTTGCAGATTGACAACAATTTGCTGTGCTTGGCTTTGTTTTGCAATTTAACTTAACTGCTCTGCAACGCAAGTGCTTAAAAAGCATAAAAGACAAGAGGATATTACAAGTATGCAATGTTATATATTACATTTGTATGCATACCAGGGTATAAATATGCAGGGCACGCGCCTGGACTATTAATCAAATTCTTTATTAAGTTTTTTAAAAAGTATGCATCTATGAATAATGCATTATTTCACAACATATTGTTCACCTTATTTAAAAACATGGAGCTATCCTCCATATGTAGAATTTTATCCCTTGCATGTAGAATTTTGTGGGTGTTTTTCACAGGAGATTTATTAGAGTGTCTGAAACAATTCTAATAAGCAGCGAGCCATTGAATCTGCCACTTCATGAATAGAACTGGTAGTAAAGCATCCGCACAGCTGCAGGATCTATCTACAGCAATAATTTTAGATCAAGGGTTTTGTATTTGCTTACAAAGCACCCTCTGCTGTTTGAGCTGCTACATGCTTTGTAGATAAAGCTGGTTTTTGGAAAGATCAAAAACCTTTTCGTGGGGGCCTATAAGAGTCACAAAAATATCCAGGGAGGTATCAGTCTTGCACCTAAACAACACATCATTTGATTGCATTTAGAAGTGTCACAGGGCTAGGAAATATGTTGTCATATCAGTAGCTTGTTTTCTTATCCCGGTAAGAACAAAGTCGAAACACACCTGACAGAAAGGTTAACAAATTCATTAGATGGGACAAAACCTTCTGTGGCTGATTGCTAGATTGGCAGAAGGACAATGGAATCTCCCCCATTGCAAACGCAATTCCTCATTTGACCCTTGTATCTCACATGAGAGGAGACACATGAGAGGACAATCTTGAGTAAACATCAATTGCAATCATTATTTCATGGTTATAGCTTGAGAATTTAAGTTTTGCATGGATCTTTCTCTGGAACAGGAGTCTGGAGATGGACTAAAGTGGATTTTTTTCTGTACCTTGTCAAGGTATGTAAGTGTTGGCCTGTGTGGCTTTTCTCAAAGCCTCCATGAAGAATTGTGCTGTGCATTTTGCTTCATTTGTGCATCCATTCCTGTGACTGCCAGGAGAACCAGTGGGACACTATGGTGGAGAGCATCCTCCAAATGAGAACCAAGCCCAAGRTATTTTACACATAGCAGGCCATGGTTGGATTAGCCCGTTTACACTGACTGAAAATGCAGTGCAAGCTGAAAATTGAAAGAATAAATGTGAAAAAAACTGGGAAGAGGAGACCTGCTATGGCTGGATAACATGCAGGGAAGGAATCATATCAGCCCCCCAAGTTGGTGTTCATCTGATGTATGTTGAGTGTCATTGCAACGAAAGGACCAAAACATTTCCTTGTTTTAAAAATAACTTACTCTCCATGTGGAATTCAAGGGCACTTGCAATACATGGTGATATTGCTTGGTGTTATTGAGCATGTCTAATTAATAGAGTTGCTTGGGAATTTTTCTAAGAAAAAACACTTCAAAAGAAAAAGCAATTTCTGCAGAAATTGTAATATTCTGTGAAATGAAAGAATCAAAACAAAATACATTGTTGAAGGCTTTTGAACAGCTCCTTGAACTGAACGCAAATATAGTTTCAGTTTATCTCAGATACTGTGCAATACTAGAGCAGTTTGCTAAGGTTTAACTGTTCAAATTTAATTTGTGACTTTTAACTATGAGATTTATACTGAAACTGGTGATCTCCATGTTGAACACCCATCCCAGAAGGTGGCCCTTATTACAGAGCCTTATGCTGGGCACCTGAAACCACAAATGGTTCATGACAATTTGGGTCAGCACATATTAGAGATTGGATTGTCAGAAACACTCAGTACTAATCTGGCTCTGCTCCCACTGACGTCACWGGGAGCAAGTCAATTTGACTTCAATTGGAACAAACTCAGGCTGATGCTGAGTTGTCTGGAGATCTCCACCCTATATCTTCCTCATTGCATTAATTAATTATTGCTCAAGTTGCAGCTTAAATTAATAATGTCTCCCAAAACATGATGAGCTTTGCTGTATTTCCTTCTTTCCTTCTGTCAGTTTACCAGCAATGTGAAAACATAATGGTGTCATAATAACATAATTTTTTATATTTTCTCCCCTAAAATTCACTTTTGTGCAACACAGTGTCAGCTATGTGTATATGAGAAACATTGAAATAACCTTATTTATATCTAATTTAGTCTACAGGTGTCTCTCTGTGGGTCACTTTCCGTGTATTTTGAGCAACCTGAGTAATCACAAATCTTGGATGTTCACAATACTGTGTTCTTTATTCAAACAGTGTTCTATAGGTGGAATAAATCAGGGAGCAAGATAATAATAAAAGGGAAGCAGGATGAAGAAAAAATCTGAAAGGACAATATTTACAGATTCTCTCTTACCAATGTACATCTGTTTGCTTGAAGAGAACAAAACCACACAGACACGACCRGTACCAGGGATGCCCATGCCAATTTTGTGTGGTGGGTGAACTTCTTTCTTTCCTGAGCATTGTTTACAGTAGATGTGTCTCTCTTTCAAGCAGTAAAATGAAGCCCTCATCTTCCTTTGCACACCAAAGTAGAGAAGTCAAGTTTTTAAAAATGGACACTGTTTATGACACAGGTGATGGGAAATGGTCATTTCTACTATTGTTTCCTCTACCCTTGCACATTTTTGGCAGAGGTCAATTTGCACTCAGCCAAACAACTCCCAGGAATGACTCAGGAGCTAGCACAGGCCAGAAGTTGGCAAAGGGGAATATACGTGGCACCAGACAGTTCTGGAGCCTAAGAGATCTCAGAGTGTGGCTGCTGAGTACAGGAGCTAACCCAGGGACAGAGCATGGCCTGCACCTGCTCAGTTACCTGCTGCAGATSTGGACTAAGATATGCAAATGGCTCTAAGGATGGAAAGTACAATRCAGCTCGCATGGGAGGAAGTGTTACAGAGCCTTGGAAAGACCCTGAGTTTTAATTAATTTTTGGGATGCACAAAAAGCACATTATCACTGCAACCAAACACAACAGTGTATGTGACAATCACAGCATTGTGAGGGCTGGGAGGGAGGGACCCTGGGGGAACCCCATGCCCAGGTCTTATTCCTACCAAGACCAGCACAGCAGGATCCTTAGGGCCCTATGTACCCAAGTTGTGATTACCTCCAAGCATGGAGTTTGCTCATCTTCCCTGGGCCACCTGCTCCAATATTTCACTACCCTCATCTTAATTTTCCTTTCTATCAGGTTGGTRTTTCCTGTGTTCCAGCTGCACCTGTGGCTCTGTCCTTTCTGCATGCTCCTAATGGATRGCTGCAGACAGGAATAAGGTCCCCTTGG
Source organism: Malurus melanocephalus (assembly GCF_030028575.1). Lineage (NCBI taxonomy): Eukaryota > Metazoa > Chordata > Aves > Passeriformes > Maluridae > Malurus > Malurus melanocephalus. Next base: position 923,988 of record NW_026623359.1, read on the forward strand.
CCATCTCAAGGCTGAACAGACCCCATGCCCTCAGCTATTCCGGTGTATTCTGTGTTCCGCCTTGATGATCTGTCACTGGAACTGACACAGTATGAAAACTGTCTTCTTGAGGAGCTACAAAAAGGACAAAATATCTGAATGTAGTCTCACAAGTGCCAAACAGCAGGGCAGGATCGCTGCTCTGGAGCTGCTGGCTTCACCTTTCTCTRCCTGGTGCAGACCAGGATGTCGATGTCTGCCCTTGCTGTCACTCTGCTGATTCCTGCACAGTTTGCTGATGACCAGGGATCACAGGGCTTTTTATGCAAAGCTGCTTTCTTTAGAAATCTTTCCTAAGAATCTCAGCTTATAAGGGTGACACTAAAATCTTCATTCTCCCCTACAGAGTCTTCACAGTGTTACTGTTTCCCCTAAAGATCTGGGCATTCTGACCACATCCTGTTTCACTGGGATACGCAGTACACAGAAATACCACACCCGGTGAGTCTGTAAATTACAATATACAAAATTGCTCTGATATATGACCARCCATATCACCAGGCTTCCCCTTCACTCAAGCAGTCCTTGAATGAATGAGGTGAATCATCCCTGTGCTACAACATATGGAGCAATTCTCAGAGTACGCATTCATTGATGTGGTCCATCATTCATAAAGCTTCCYAGTAGAGAAGATGCTTGGTCAGTGAAATCAAAATTGATGATCTGTGTTCTGCAGTAGAGATTAGATTGATCTCAGCCTCAACATAATCAAATTACCATTGCACTGCACTTAAAGTGGGTAGAATAGAGCCTAGTGTAATAAGGCTTTTCTTGTACACTTCAGGCTGTTGATCGTGTTGGTGCAAAGAGAGAAGAAGATTGGTGTAAAATGGTAGTAAATCAGAATAGCAGATTTTTCCATGAGTGTTGATAACACAGAATTTTCTACAACTAATGTTGAACTCCTTACATTTTATTTATTCAGGTGGAAACAAGTGGCAGAGGAGCTGATTTTCCACTTTCCTACAAAACCAAAGTAAGGCCTTTAAAAAAATAAATTCAGTAAAAGATGAGATTATATGTGTGAGGAAAGGCTAGTCTTGAAATTGMATGAATATAGGTGTACCCTGGCTAAACTTCACCCCTTGTTCCCTTCCCCATAAATAAAAGGAAACCCAGACTTTCACCACAAAGTATTTTGCCCAGGCATCTCAAAGATGCTTTGTTTGCTTCCTATCTCCCTGGGAACAGCTGGTTTCTCTGGGACACCTAACTAAAAATAACACTGAGAATATTTTTTATTTCAGGGATAGTAGCATGTAGGCATCTTGAATTTTACATTGCTGTCTTGTGAAAGCATGAATTAAATATCTTAAGACTGTGGATGTTTGGGCTATTGGAAATAACACTATCTAATCATAACCCACAATCCTAACTGCAATGCACAGAAAAGAGCTTCTCTGCCATAGGGCCAAATTTTGAGGACCTTATTTAGATCAGTGTTGGATTAAGTCCCATTTTCTTCCCTAAAACTTACCAGTTAAAGGGCATCATGGTTTATAACCTCGATTCAAAGAATATACTGTCAGTAAAACAGACAAGAAAAATCCATCGGTTTCTCCCTAGGCTCTATAACCCTTAATAGGCAAAATGAATCATACATGCACACCTGTATATTCTAAACATACAGCAAAGTTCTTATCTTACTCTATAACCAATCCCACTTGATTCCCAAGATAAAGGGATGGGTGGTGCATAGGTTGGGTGTAAAGGAAATTTTTTTGCTCCTGGAAGGAAGTCAGAAATAACCTCAGGCTGGATCAGTAGGTAATGGGATGGCAGCACAGTTCCAAACAAAAGCTGRTTTGCCTAAAATCGCTGACTGTTGCTGCTCTGAGAAAAGTGCCTTTAGATCTTCAACATGACTTGAAAGAATCTTTTACAGAGGGAAGCTGCTGAAGGAATCAAAATGTCTTTTTGCAGTTCTAAGACACCTTCAGAGAAGATGGAGAGCTTTTCTCAGGCAGGCTCAGCAGCAGATGGCTCAGCTGCCCAGAGGTGGAGGGACAGTGTGGTGCTGCTGCCCAAAAGGCAGAGTCCTGCCCAGCTGTCATGCTCTTGCTGTTACCTAGTGATATAAAGAAGGCCATTYTGGTATTTCTCCTTTCTTTTCCATTATTGGTTATCTAACAGCTGAGAGAGAGATATTCTGGTCTTAAGCATGCTATGGTATAAAAAAGCTGCCAAAAGACATCATGGTTACACTGAGTTTGATTGAACAACCCAAAATATTTGCAGTTCAGTATTGCCAATTAAAAAACTTGCCAATTATCAACTGCTTGTAGCAGGGAAAATGTTCATTAGCTTACAAATCAGATTGTGTGTTATATACAAATAAGTTTGTATTAACAGATTAGAAGCAAGTGATTATCCTCCTTACCTTTGGGACAGTTTGCTTAAAATGCTATTAATAACAATAAAAAATCATAAAGATCTGCAAATAATGGACACACAGTAAGTAGAAATCATGATGTGCTCTACCACTTTCTTACACTTGCCAAAACCTCCAGGGTGAGTGTTTACAAGCAAACAATAAACCAACACACATATAGACATGGTAGAATGATTTAATTCATTACTTTAGACCCAAGGGGGTTTATTACAGTGATAAAATCTTCAATGAGACTATGTTATATTCCTGTTACTTTATATTTGCACAAACACCAAGAGTGAAATTTTGTTCACCGTTCTGTTTTTCAAAATGAATTTTTTAATCTACAGATTTCTGTTGCAAGTGAAGCAGGAAAGAAAACAGCAAAACTATCAAACAGAACAACAAGCCATTATCACCACAAATAGATCATTTTAGTTGCCATGGGTAACCGGTGCCAGTAAGGTATTCAGGCACTGCAGCCACYAGCACTGATACCCTGCTCTGAAAGTGCTGACTGTGCGTCACATTGCAAACTKCAATAATTATTATGTGTAGGAGGGTGGTGGCACCAACAGGATATATACTTGTAATGAGTCATTCTTTAAATGGCTTAATTTATCATCCTCAAATAAAGGGGGAAGGGATTCATGCAGGACAAGGCAGTTTGAAAAGCCTGAATTATTAATAAACTGAAATAACAGCAAGGCAGGAAAAACTGGACAAATACATACACACACATAATACAAAAGCTTAATGATAATAACACTGAAGGAAAAGGCTTCTGCAAAAGTACAAAGCATTAACCAAGTAACCTAGAGAAGAATTGTCACAAGTTTGCAGCCATAATCCATGTACTCATGAATGTGCAAATGTAAATAGCCAGCAGATAAGGTGTCAGTAACTGCAGCTCAAGGACATCCAGACTTTCACAGACCACTGACATTGGATGTGCTCAGTGCAGTATTTTCCATTAGGCAGTGTGTTTTTTCTTTCATAGGAGAAAACACAAGATCACAAATAAGGAGGGTCATGGCATGAAGRGAAAAAATCCTGAGGAAACTTTGATCTCCTGGTGGGAAATGTTGATAACTCAATATCAACACCCCTTCTGGGGCAAAATGGAATAGTGCACATTGTTATCTCCACCACACAAGCACACAATGCAGCAGAAAGGTGGATGTGCACTGTGGGGCATGGTCAGTCAGTCATTGAGGAGATTGCACAGTTCTTGTTGGATTTCAAAGCAGACTTACAGCAGGAGTCATAGAGTGTTAGGATGAAAGGCTCCTTGCAAGCTGGGGACCCCCAGACCCAGAAGGAGGACAGAGAGCAGGTGACCAAGAGTCACCCTGCCATCTCCTGCTGAGGTGCAGGGGGGAGAATCAGAGGCTTGAAGAGAAGGGAACAGCTGAGACCTTGTTCTGGATTTCAAGCCAAAGTCATAAAAGACTGAGGGCCTTGGGGTGCAGTGGGCTTCACATGCATGTCTGTGATTAGGTATCTGTGTCTAAAAAACCCCAAAACAAAACATAAAATACCTAGTTCACCATACTGAGGCAGATTAACACAGGAGGACAAGAGAACACAAACAATTTTTGACAGACATCCATCTCCAGTGATGAAGAGTCTCTAGACCATGTGGTTACCAGGACCTCTCGAAAGCACCAAGAACAAATCAGCAAGAATGGATGTCTTTTCCCCCATATAATTCTTTTATATGGGGGAAAAGACATTCTTTTATAGTCTTCTCTGCTGAACATACCTCCTCAGCCAATCCATAGGGCCATGTGAAATGAGGGATTTCTATCCCCTTTCCAGATCCCTTAATGGCTGAAGTGTTTCCTTCCATGTTGCTCATCATGCTTTTCAAGAGAYCCAACTCCCTCTCCCACCAGCCTTTCCTTGTGAGTTTTCTGAGCTTTTGTTTACTGCTGCTTTTTCAGACATCCCTGTTGCACTTGCACGCGTTTCTGAATGCCCAGTGTGGTGTGGYGTTTATGCAGCTGCATCACTGGCTGCATCAAATAGAACAGCTCTCTCATATCTGATATTCAACATTCTTAACATATTTAAGAAGATTCACCTTTTTTTTACTATCACATAGTGTTGATTTATGTTTCATTTGTGATCTATTACAAGTCTCTATACTGCTATACTCCTAACAGTATAAAGTTGGAAGTACACATCTTTGTACTTTTCTTAATTTCAAATTATTATTTGCTGAGGCAATTTCCTTTTTTTAAAATCTTCTGCAAGCTTCTATCCTTTTATCTGATGCTTTTTTTTTGAGCATCCTACTTAAATTTTATATGTGAATTCTTTTTTTCCAAAATCTAGTTGAGAACATTGACTCAGGCTTGTGTACAATAGACTAACCAGTGACCTCTTCTGCACATAAAAACACACACACATAACAACAACCCAAGCCAATTTAAGATAAATTATAAATGTACCTGTTAGAGATTAAGCATAACACATACTTCTTCTATATGTGGTGATAATGCATAAGACAAAATGAAAAGTCTTTTTAAATTGAGATCTATCCCACCTGTTCCTTCCATCATGCCAGTTAGGCCAGCTGACATTCTAAATTTAAAAAAAAATATTCTATGGTCCATTCCTGCTACATCAATATTGGCTGCTTTAGTCACTTCTCTGCCTTCTAGGTCAACCGGAACATC
>NW_026623359.1:929771-939873 GCF_030028575.1 Malurus melanocephalus
TTCTTCTCTTATTTGTGGTGCAGTTTTAAGCAATTTTTTTTTTTTTTTTTTTTACATGTTTTCCCCATTTTACACTTTCCCTTCATTGTATTTGTTTCAACTTTTTAGATGATGCTTTAAAAAACATTCAGATAACCAAAGAATAGCCACATAGGACTGCTTTTAGGATTAATTTCTTATTTATTTATTTATTTAGGGACAGTTCATCATTGTACAGCAATAGCCTGATCTCATATGGTTTAGTAATTTTCACATTTTTTTATTAAGAAGCCCTACCTGCAAGTCCTGTTGTTTGGGGTTTTTCTGTTATTATATCATTGATTTTCTATCTTCCAATGTTTAATTTTCCTAAGCATAATTACTTTATTTCTCCATGATAGGTTTGAACAAAACTTTTCATCCTCACTTCATACTCCTGACCAACCATGTCATCACGAGTGCATCTAGGCTTTGGTACCTGTGTGAAGCAGAATTTATCAGACTCCCTCCAGAACTACTGACAGGTGAACATTATAGGTGACTACAGGACAGTTTTAGAGTCAGGGCCCAGTCATTTAAAACACCCACATTCTCCAGGTATCCTTTTCCTTGAATAAAAATCTTGAACTGAAATATTAGATACCCACATGCATATACACACATMAACTTTATTTCTCAGTGGAGACCATAGAGTATAAAAAAACCTCAAAAGTTTTCCAGTTTAAACACAGCAATTACTTTAATGAGGCTCTTGAATGACTGTTATCTGTTGCATTATTTACCTTTGATATCTACAGATGYTTTTGAAATGCAAACTATTCAGAGACAGGCATTGAAGTTCAATACATTTTCTTTTCAATACAATTTGAGAACCGTGAACTACAAGTACACATAAGCAAGAAAAATGTAGCTTTTTTTCTAGCTGGAGAAATATCAAATGGGAGTGCAGCCCAACATACACCAGGGCATCTTCAAGTCCTGCTTGCCCTACTGGCCAGTACCTCCATTATTTGTTCTGCATAAGGAGGAGATTCCTCTCSATTTTTCAGGGTGTAACTGATAAAACACTGATACATTGAAAGAGAATTTGTCTTTTTTCCAACGATTTTGAAGGATGTTTTATCTCCTATATTTCCTGTCCTATTATCCAGTGTTGACACAACTTTCCATTTCTTCCAGCAATAATCCTTAATATGCTTGCAAAAAAAAAAAAAAAAAAAAGTTTTGCTTAGGTGATCCATGGAGGACATTTAGTTTGATAACTCTCCATTTTTAAGCATTTGTCTTTGCTTAAAGATTTTCAGCAAATCCTCTTTTAGTATCTTCTTGAGCTTCATAATGACTATATATAATCTTAATTAGATGACATGACAGTTCATCCCATTTCTCCTACCTGTATTTGCTAAGCAAGCCATGCCTTCCTGTAACAGTTCTGTTGCTCTGTATCACCATGTCCTAGTGTCATGTACATCACAGCTTTACAGGTGCTCTAAACCTTGTAGTTCTTTCTGTTACCTTTCATGCTCCTGACATTTCTGCATAAATATATTCATTTTCGCAATAATTCTTCCTCTCAATTATCACTGCTGTAGTCTCCTGCTTCCTCTCCTTCCCACTCCAAATCTGTGTGTAGGAATCTACMTCTGGATTCCCCATGCATATTTGTCCCCTGTCCTCTCCAAATCAAATTTCAAGCTTTCTTCCATTTCATTAGAATTGCCATCTAAACATGGTTTGAGTTCCATCTCATCTTTCATAAGACTGATACCTATTTCAAACCTCTTGAGTGGTGGGTTGGTTTAGGTCAAGTACTCAGGAATTGYTCTTTCTTGAGCCTACACTTGTTTTCTTTATGTCCACATTTTACTCCCKTTATGCCTGTACTCAATTCAAATCACTCTCAGTGTATTCTTGGTTGTCTTTATAATTAAGGAAGACTGTTTGGAAACTTGTTATTGAGTCTGTGTGAGGAGGGAGGTTCAAAGGCCAAAGAAGAAAAGTGTTTTAATAAGAAATGGCAGTTGCCATTTAACACAGAAGAGAACAAATGCACAATATCAAGGAAGGCAAGAAATATGTATTAGAGTCACAGCTGACAACTGAAACAAAAAATAATTGTTGCAATATATTTAACAAATGGAAGAATTACAAGGCTCTGGACTGGTAAATTGTAGCAGCTAGCTATTGAGGCAAAATGGTAAATAGCTTCATGGACTCTTGGGAAATAATTTGTTTTAATTGTGTGCAGTCATATTCAAATCAATTTCTGAAAAATCTATTGGGATGCAGAGAACTCGAGTAAATCAGAATTTTAGAGCATCTCATAATAGATTATTGTTTAAGGCTGACAGGAGATAAGACTTTCACATTTACATACATTTTTGGTTCTTCTATTATGAAATTTGCTCATATTAAATCAGTTTTGTTTACTATAATTATGAAAAAGCACTTAATATTTAAAACAGGTACGACAAAAGACTGTTAATATTGGTGCTTGTGGATTGTCTAAGTAATGTTTACTATTGCCATAGATAATGGTCATCAGAATTTCATTACACCCCACTCTCTATATCTCAGTCACTGAAAATCCTTGTAAAAAAATATTGGCCAGGCAATTATGGGCCTAAAGTAGAATAACATTTACTAACATGGTAGACCTGGAGAAAAGTAATGAAGACAATGGAAAAAAATTATTGTACTTTAACAGATGTACCAGTGAGAGAGAGATTTGCTTAACATACCCTGAATAATTTCTTGAAGAATAAATGTGTGTGCACCTCACAAGCAGCACCAGGAGGAAGAATTTTAGGCAAATGTTGACATTTTACCTYAAGCATGTACCCACCAGAAAGCTCCAGCTAAGCACCCTTGGGACTGTGGTGTCCACGTGYGTGATGTGAGTTTGATGTGTTTTATAAATAAGATATCTGAGGAAGAGATGGCTAAACTTTTCCTTCATGACTAATGAATTTGTAAAGCATATTGAAATATGCTAGTCCAGTTTCTTATTAAGGAATCTATTAAGATAATGGCATATTATTTTGCATGGGCACTCAATTTATCCAGTAAAGTTTTACAGAACTTGGAGTATTATTTGTGAAATATTTTCCTGAGACTTATTTTTCAGTATTTTACCTGTTTCTTGTAGTCATAACTGTGAATTAAATTTAACATGAAAGATACATTTGGAAATCAGAATTGTGTACCTTTATTTCATAGGTAAGTTGTTTGTCCTAKCTACACTTCTGATACCTGTCTCCCAGACAGGGATAAGGAAATATGTGCTGTCRTGTAGGACTATTTCCAGGCTTAATTAAATGTTTATAAAGTAACGTATAATTAGCAGATATCATTAAAGGCAGGAAGATACAAAGGGATACAGAAGACAGGGATACAAAACACAGCCCATTGGGCTTTTAGCCAGGAGGAACAAGATCCTTGATAAAAACCCTCAATAAATATTAGAAGAAAGACAATCTGTTTGTAAATGGACAAATATTGTCAGCCATTCTATCTGATTTCAGTCAACGTTGCAATTTAAATCACAAATATTTGGTTTAGGTACTCTTATGTATACAACACCAACCTGGTTAGGAAGTAAAAATAGTGGGGAAGATCAAAGACAAATAAAATGCTTYTATCCTGTTCTGCCAAATTTCAGCAATCACAAGTCTGCTTTTGCACTCACAAAGCAATGTACAGGGAACATGCAGCAGTTAGGGCCTCAGTGAATAAAAATCAGCTGTGAAATATTTAAATGTGAATTCTTTGTTTACCAAGAGAAAGACTGAAGAGAATTAGGTTGCTTGCCCCAGCTGCCTTCAGATTTGCCAGACTTTTATGGTATCTCATCTGTGAAGAACTTCACACTATATGGAGAATATATGTTGTACAGACCCCCTAGATTACTTTAATATCCGGGGGTCAGGCTGATGAAAATCTCATGATAATGACTGGCAAGTAGATARAAAGACTGTGAATGGTAAGATATATTCTAATGCACTTAAATTATGGAGGAAAAAAAATGGTGTGGGAAGGCTGATGCGTCTATTTGCCTTTTCTAAGTTTATTTTTATGTGTCTGCCCTTAGAAAAACTGAGCATGTAACTTAGCAAAGCCACGTCCCAGCTCTCTGGATGTAGCTGCTCAGAGATGAGCTGTTTTCTCAAGCTTCTATCAACCAAACCAGCGTATAAAATTAATTAAAAAAATGTACAGAAATGATACCTATAAATTCCAGGCACACCATTTGCCATTCAGTTGGAACTGAAACAATGGCATGATAATAAAAGGACATTTCATTATAAACAGGGCAGCATTTGAAGTCTCTCTAGACAGCCAAGCAATGAGTGCAGTATCATGAATGCCAACACTTTTCTGTTGCTGATTTCATTGCTTGTCTTCACTTGGGGATTATCAGGCCTTAAGTTCACAAAATCCCCAAAGTCCCTTAAAATATTTTCTGTCTGACTGAAGCAAAACAACCTTCTATAGGAGTGGTGCAAGGTGTTTAGGACAACARTATATAGCCCTAAACCTACCTGCATGGCCATACCTTCTAAATATCTGCCTGGTAACACTTATTTATATTAGGTAAATACTTTAAAATCTACTTTTATGGTGTTCACAGTTAGGAATTTTTGGGGTGTTTTCGTTTGTTTGATAGGTTTTTTTTAAATCACAAGTAGAAATAAGTGTCCAAGAGATAGCTGAACATTCCATTAGTCTCAAGAGACTAATTATTGAATCTTTATCTTAGTTGCCCATTAATGAAAGTATGCTWATTTACATATCAATACCTTGTGTTTTCAGACATATTTTCCTAATGCTTTTTTTTTCTACAATTTTAATGTGACTCTATTTTCTCTTTCATATTTATTTACTTTTAGTATTTTAATAAAATAAATGTATCTCATGTGTCACATTTCCCCTTTATTCCGTGTGAGTCACTTGTCTGCACAGGTATTAGATTATACTGAAGTCACTAAGTTTTATCATTATTCATTGTACAGATTGTTTGGAGAAGGGTCTTATAACCTCTCTCCTTTGTACAAAATCAGTTCAAAATCAACTGCAAATACAGACAGCTTTCCAGGAAAGCCAAATGTATGTACATTTCTTCATTATCATGTAAAATGGCATAGATCTCTCATTTTACATCTAGATGGATCTTTTTTGACATGTGCATTTAGCAATGTACGTTTATTTTTTAAACTGTTCACATCACCACTGTGGCAATGTGAAACTCTGCTTCTCAACATGGTGATTACTCCCTGGTCTTTCACGGATTCTTGCACTGCTAGTTTTCTGAAACACTCATTTTTTCTCTGGGTTCCCCATTGTGAGTATTTATCTGTAGGGGTATTTTCCACTATGGCCTTCATTATTATGGCATTTCAGCACCTGCATCCCACACTGAATTCCAAACCACAGGTCAAGCATTGTAACTCATCCTTAAAAAAAAAAAAAAAAAAAAAAAAAAAAAAAAAAAAAAAAAAAAAAAAAAAAAAAAAAAGAGGGAGTAATGTTTTCATATGAAAGGAGGAGCAAAATATACATTCCTTTTAGATTATTTTTACTTTCGATTATGGAAGCTAACCAGCAAGGAGAGAAGACAAAACACGTGGAATTTGATCTGTGAGTTAATGAGCACCACCTGTCTCTTGTGCTGTAATTTCAGCACCTTTCAAGAGCTCTAGATTCTATCTATGGCTCATGTTCTCTCCCTTAATTTTGTCAATGTGTAGCAGTTCTTCCTAGAGATAGACTGGCTTTTTAGACCACGGATGCATTATTGTAATTTAAGAAAACTTAGAAATCAGAAGAGTTTTGAAAAGGTCACAGGATTATTCATGTCACTCTCATTGGTTTAATCTTGTTAAATGACAGTGTCATAAAAGAAAATTACTGGAAGAAAATTACTGGGTCAGGCCAAATATTTTAATGTGGTTTTTGGGGAACAGTGCTGAAGTCAGTGATGCCACTGTTGTTCCCTGAGTGCTGCCCTGAGCTCCCTGCTGGCAGCTCACACTCTGTGTGCAGTGTCACAGCTTTTCTCGTGCACCCTGTGCCACTTATCACTTGTCACAAGGGCACAAGTGTCCCCTTGGCAGCACTGGCTGCTCTCTGAGAGGCATCAATGAGCACAGCTGTGCAAAAACAGTTTGGGGACTGTTATCTGCTGAAGGCTKGGCTGGTCAGCCCCCTCGCATTCAATAAAGATCGTGTAACTTTTACAGGTGATGTCAACCAAAACACCGCAATAGAGCAAGGCTGGGTAAATGCTTAACCACGTGGAGCAGGCAGATTCTGTGACAGGAGGAAAACAAGCCTGAGAAGTGTAAATACAAGGCAGAGAAGCACACTGAAGGGTACTGAGGGCTCTTGGAGCAATTAGCAAAGAAAGTTTACTCTCCTGGTCTGCCTGTGTCCAGAGGTGGGGAGCTTTGCACATCAAAAATGTCAGGCTTCGTGATCTGTTTTCCTTTCTGAGGAAGAGAAGACTACTGACCCCAGCTTCTCATTAACCAAGTGGTTCAAGAAAGGGTAGCAGTGTTTTAGGGGCTGTTTAGAAAGGAGCAAGTTGGCACGCTGTTGCCTCACTTGAATCTCTACATTATATCCATTGTGAAACTAAAACTAACACATAAATCCCTTTAGAATATGTTTGTTTGCTTTTTCCATGAAGAAACAGTGGGGGCCCAGGAACAACGAGTTCCTTTATAGAGCTTTGACAAACAAAATTATTGACGTTAAATGGGGGAAAAAAAACCCAGCTTCTGGAAAAGAACACTATATTATTCCTTCTTATTCATATAGGATCACTCATGCTTTTCCCAATTTGTCTAATAAACGAATAAAAATAAATAAGTCCTTTAGTGTTCTGGTTTACTACAGATTTGTTGAAATGTTGCTTTCAACTCATGAGCAATTTCAAGACTGTAATGGAAAAGCTGAATCAGCTGTGAAATGTAACTTTTGACTTAATTATATTAATTGACATACCTATGTATAATTTTTTTGAGTATTTGGTATAATTGCTCCAAATGACATTTAATTTGTCACTTGAAGTACAATAATTAGAAACAGTTCATGAAAGAAAGTCATTTCGACTTCAAATGAAGTATTTCAAAGGTGTAATTATTTTGAGTGTTATAATAGTGAATAGCTACGCTCACAGGGCAGGGGAGCTGACACTGGTAAAGCCCAGGGACCAGTGGGTCTCCTTTGCTACATAGGCCACACTCTCACTCAGCTGCAAGATTTGGGGGAAAAACACGGTGTGAAAAGGAAAAAYCACGTGAGAGTTTCTCCTCCCCGTAGGCTGGAGACAGGGCCTCTCTGCAGGAGTGCTTGTCATCCAAATCTCATTAGAAATCAATGGAAAACATTCCATCAAACTCAATGGGAGCTGAATTGATCCACAAGTTTATTTTTGGCTCTGCTGGAGATGCTGGAGGGGCGAGTAGCTGGCTGGTGGAGCAGCTGCTTGATGCGAACATTCCCTGCACAGCTCCAACCTCTGCTCCTCGGGGAAAACCTCCACCCCCACCTCACCTCAGCACGAGATAGGAATGCAAGGCAGAGGGAAGAAATTAGCAGCAGCCTTAATAATGTCAACTGGCAAGAACAGTGACATAGCTAGGAAGGTATTGCTCAACATTGCACAATACCTCTCACATAAAAAATAAATAAATCAAAACTGCAGAAAATTAAAGCAAGAAAAGGGAAGGTGAATTTCCTCTACTGCCCCCAGCCAAAAGATCATGCAGCCATTCCACAGCTGGAGGCTCTGCTCATTTGCAAGAAAAGTGCCAGTAGCCCATGCCACTCCAGTTGGGAATCCAGYTCCCCAGGCACTGGCAGGGAATTGYCTTCTCTAAACACTCGGTCAGGCCTTGGACAGAGCCTGTCCTTGCAAATGTGAGTGGGGAGTGGCCTTCTCAGTTTCTCAGCCTCAAGTACCAAGAAGATCATGTGCTGAAATGTGATGTGGCAGTGCCGTGGGTCCTCTGCCYGAGCTCTGCAAGCTCCTGAAGGACYGAACCCACACCGACCCMGGGAGTGTCAGGGCCTTCACTGGAATAAGTGAGGGATTTCAGCACTGGGAACAGGCAAACAATTTAAAGTCTATTGAATTGCTGAGCACTGCATTTTTGTGAAGTTTGTGCTTTAGCCGGAGGTACAAGAGAGAGAACTGTTAAAAAATATAAATCAGGTATAGCTGTGTTTTAATGTTAACAGACTGAATGTTGGCCTAAATACTTTGAGGAAACTACTGGCGGTGAAATCATAACTAGAGACTTAAAAAACCCTAAATAGACCCAGGATGAATTTTAAAACAGTATGCCCACCTTCTGAGAAGGATTTTTCTTTGGATGACAAACCAAGTCAGAAGCTGCGCTGCAGGCAGGAGATTTGGTTTTCAAGAGCCAGAAAACACAGGTCTCGGGCTTCTCCTGTCASTCTTATTTAAAGTTACCCCCTTTCTCTCACTTAGTCATTGTCTTTTTCARTTCTTTAAAATATAAGTTAATGGCACAGGGAAGCAAGAGTGAAGGGGTTCTCTGGGACACCTCTGACCAATGCTGCACTCTAAAGGAGTGATTTTGTTCCTTCAGCTCTTGTCAGCTCTGGCTAAGGCCACTGATATCCCACGAGGTGCCTCACAGATTCAGACTGACATGTAAATACACTTCTGTTCCTACACKCAACTGYTTTGTTTCCTTCAATGAATTTGTAATAAGAATCAAGGTTGATGCTTTATGCTATGTGCAGTCTGCTACATGTCTTTTGCATAGCAAATATTTGRCAATAGTATTTTTGTTTTGGCATCCACACCAAACTTTACATATTAATCTTGGTTTCAGAGGAGCAGGGTCCTGCTGGGTGAGGAAAGAACAGGAATAGCAGATTTGGGGAATTTTTTCTTCTGMATAGCCTAGTAATCTTGGAAAAGCCTAGTACAGGAGCCTTCATCAGAATTGCTCACACAAAAGCCAGCATTGGTCTGGAGAAGCRAAGTGCAGATCAGTTATAGTTAAAGGCAGAGTGGCCAGGCAAGCTCAGATTTACATCACTGCGTTCCAACTGCACAGCTGCATCAAATTGCTCTCTTCAGAACAGGAAGGACTGGAAGCTTGATTACAAGTGCTGGAGAGACAAGGAAACACAATCTCATCTGTACATTGTGTATGAGACCTCTTTTTCCCCTCAGAGAAATTATCAGTGGAAGGAATTGCACACAGGAGAGGTGCTGGTCCTCTGCAGCAGGTCTGGCTGTTTGTTTCTCAATATGATTGTGCAAAACAAACTGTGTTTTCAGGAAACAGTGAACTAGAGGCAAATTTTATTTTTGTCCATGAAGGTTGAAGTGTTTCATTCARCTTTCAGACTGAATGAAATAGGAATAACCTACACACAGTGCTTCAGGACCTTGTCCCTCCAGCCTCTGACCTGCCTGAGCTGATTCCTGCATTTGCATATTGATGCAATAACTTTAATTGGTCCTTGTGCAGGTAGATGTCCTTGCCAGTAGGACAACAGGTTGAGGGCCTTTGTGTTTTTCTTTTCTAATAAATTCAACCTCTACCTGAGCCTCCACCTACAATTTTCTTTTTTAATTAATGTTTTCATTAATTCATTTTTTTTTCCATTGATTTTCCATTTTAAGAGTGTATCAYAAAAGAGTTCCAAAAGTACTGAGCCAAATATTATTTAGCTGTGTTAGTTTAAATGCAAAATATTACACTGGCATAATCAAACTGAACTGGGGCAGTCGAATCTGACTTCATTTTTATTAGCCATTGTTTGTTTGGATTGTTATTACAACTTTGTTAGATTTTTGAGCAGTTGCCTACAGTTTCATTGTTTGTGCAGCATCTGAGCATGAATAAGAACAGAAGGTTAAAAATGAACTTTAGAAAATTAAACAACTCATCAAAACACAGGGACACATTAAAATGGACAGAAATGATTTTTCCTTTGTGTATCTACCAGATATCTGATAATTTCAAATGATTGTTTGACCTTTCCTTTCCTTTCCTTTCCTTTCCTTTCCTTTCCTTTCCTTTCCTTTCCTTTCCTTTCCTTTCCTTTCCTTTCCTTTCCTTTCCTTTCCTTT
>NW_026623359.1:940478-960287 GCF_030028575.1 Malurus melanocephalus
TTTTTTTTTTTTTTTATTTTTAATCCCATGCCTTTACTAGGTTCTGATAGTATTTCTCCTACAAAGATGCAGAATTTGCCAAGGCAAAAGAGTTTATTGCTGTGAGTTGGCTAAGCTCAGCAAAGGTCTGCACAGTACACCACTGTACTTCATGTACTATAAACCTTTTAGAGTGGAAATTTACTGYGGTATCTCACCTTCAGAAGAGAACCAAAACAAACTTACTAGAACAGTAATTTAAAGACTGGACTCTAAAGAGAGGGGAGAGAAATAAACCTCCTACCACTCCTTCTCTTAAATGGTCCGGATCATGTGAAAATCAATACTCTGAACCCTTTCTTCCTTTTTTTCTTAGCACTGTAAAAAGTCCAGCTGTAACTTTGTGCAACTTTTAGGCAGAAGGAAGAGCGAGCCCGAGTGTGATGGGCCGGGGTCGTGGGCAGACCCCACCCTGAAGGGCAGTGGGTGCATCCCACAGCTCTGGAGGGCACAGACACCTCCAGTGTGACATTCCCAAGGCCACCATCTCCATCCTGCCCTCTCGGGGTGCCCATCTGCTGGCACCATCCTCGCTCACCTGGAACATGGGCAGGCGGAGCTGCAGCTCCCTCGCTGGCTCTGTGGAGCAATTCCGAGCCAGGGAAACATGATCTCCGAGGTGGAATTTCCTGCCTGCTGCACAGACTTGCTTTATACATTGAGGTAATGCAGTGTTGAATAAAATTTTCTCAGGCCTCCATTTTCTGATCTCTTCTTGAAAAAATATGTACGTATGAAGAAATCCAAGATGTCCAAGAAATCCCACTGCAAGACTTGGAGCTTGTCTCTATTACAGTACCAATAGTCTATCTAAAAAAACATAATGTGGAGCTGCAATCTTTACAAAGTCTGGAGGGTTTGTCAAAGAACAGATTACAGCTGACCCTGATAGAGAGCTAAAGCAAAAATGCTCTCCTGAGAAGAGATGTTGAAATGGGGGTAAGAAGCAGAAGTTTGGGGTTTAGGTGAGGAAACTGCAGAGCCCAGGATCAGCCTGGCCAACTGAGAAATCCTAAAATAAATTTGCCAGTTGGGAGAGGGACTGTGCTGCACTGGCATGTCCCTGGGTGGGAAAAGAGATTTCCCTGAGCTTGGATGATCTTGAACGGGGTTATTCATTCATGGCTGAGTGTGTACGACCGGACCTGTACATTTGCCAGCAACTTTTTTTAAACCAATTTTCTTAATAAATAATTCACTGACATTGAAACTCTCCTCARGAACGGAGCAATAGTGATGCAAGTCATCAGGAGTCATGTGCCAGTCTTGGGATAGTATTTCTGGATGAGATCTTAGGGACTGAGTCTCCTGAATATGTTAGCTGGTGTAAAGAGCATTTTCTGAGGTATATAAGAACATGATCACCAAATCCAAAGGAAAATTTGAAGTTAAGCATCTGTGTGCCAGAAAATTGAAGTATTTGCCAACACAGGAGCTACTCCCTTGAGGAAAAAAATGTGCAGAAGTGGTTACTGGTCCAGTCTAAATCAGAAGAGTAAAAAAAAAAAAAAATGCAAGTTTGGTACAGATAGGGAGTTGCATTTTTTGCTCAGTTCAGCTGTTTGTGTGTATCACTGATGCACTTCCAGCACATCCCATGGAGGCTGCAGGTCAAAGGCATCTTTCTACGAGTCTTACTAAATAAACAGAAGAAAATTTTGAGATTTTATATTTTAGAAAAAAAAACCTGCAAGGTCTGTTTCCTTATTCTTCCTTTCCCCCTAGAAGTCATTAAATTCTAAAGCAGTAGATCTGGGCAGAGCAYTGTGGCTCAGTCCAGAGAGTACCTTCTTGATATACTCCAAGTTTTATGCAGGGCTGGCAGAAATACTTCTTGAATCCCTTGTAGCTTGTACAATACCCAAGCACATATTTTTTCACTGCAACATTGATATAAATTCTCCTGATTAAAAAAACACTTGTTCAAGAAAGAACTGGGAAACTATTATTCAGCAGGAAAATGAATGGCCTATAAAGGTTTCTATTGAAATGTATGTTACTGTGGCTCTGGGTACTACTTTTTTAAAAGGAAAGGTAAAATAAAATTTTACATATATTTTTTACCTGCTCCCATGAATTAATGYCCAAGTGTAAGACCAAGGTGTTAACAGTCACAAAACACAGGAGCTGGGGAAGCTGATATGCTCTGTGGTACCTTCCTAACAACAATAATGAAAGTATGGGCTTGGGTTTGTTAAATACTTTTATTCAAAAAACTTAAATGAGTGAACCTTTTAAAAGAAAACCACTGAGCAAAACAGCAAACACCTTACTTTCCTCACAGGGCAACAGGAAAATGGCTACTTTAATAAGAAGCCAACATAAACACTTATTATGTCCTTTCATGTCTTTATATTGTTTCTGAATGCCAAAAATTACTTAAAAACTATTTCCTGAAGTAAAAGAAAATGTGACATCAGAAGCATCATTCTCATTTCTGCTAAACGCAGCAGCTGCTGGCATGCTGTTGGCACTTCTGAAATTCATGTTCCGTTCTGTTGATAGCACTGAGGAAAAGGATGTATTTTTAAATAGTAAGGGAGAAAATGCCAGYGCTGCTGTAGTTTATGAGTTGCACAAACAGTGGCTAGTGGAATTAGCCTGTGGGCTGCCTTGGCTTGCTGTTGCCACTGGGAGGCTGTGGCATAACTCTGTGTTGGGAGAAGGATTACTCCAAACCTTAATGGATCCCTGGTGGAATGCTGGACATTGTGTAAGCAATGAGGATTGGACTCCAAATCTGTAACAGAGAGAGTTTAGAACATAAACAGTGTATAACCACTGCAAACATTAGAAGTGAAAGAATATATTTTTTTAAAAATAGAAAAAAAAGATTATTCAGTTTATATAAATCTGAGCTTAGTAATAAGAAGGCGTTCTTTATTAGACATTTTATACACTGGTTATATAGAAGATTTACTTG
The DNA here is from genome assembly GCF_030028575.1 of Malurus melanocephalus. Lineage (NCBI taxonomy): Eukaryota > Metazoa > Chordata > Aves > Passeriformes > Maluridae > Malurus > Malurus melanocephalus. The sequence goes on from NW_026623359.1 coordinate 943,441, forward strand.
TTTGTTCTCTGGTTAGTTCCTCGGGAGGTTTGGTTTGCATAGGTTGATTCTTTAGGACAGGGTTTATGGGGTTWATTGCCCCAGAATCTGGATTCCCTGGAGAAGGAGAAAGGGAAACACTGAATCCACGAACAGAGACAGGCGTATTGTTAATATTGTTCACTTCCTACTGGTAATGCTTCTGCCTGCCAGACAAGGGATCCTCAGTCATGCCTTTGGATAAGACAGTAAAAAGAGGAGAAATAATAGTGTTGTTTTGAGCTCTGGATYTGAGAGCATCACTGCGCTGTCGTGCTCCCCGGGGAGCTGCAATGGAGCAAAGAGATGTTGTGCAACCATCAGCCTCCACTGCTGGAGGAGAACTGAGAGATTCACTTCCAAACCATTAGGAGCTGCTTTTTCCTCAGCTTATTTCCTTAGTAAATTAAACAGTAATCTGTGGTTTACAGATGGATGGCAGCACTTGTATTTGCCTGCTTGCATTTGTAACTATGAGTTGGTTCAGCTGCAGAGCTGTGGCTGGGCAAGCAAGGAGCTGCCTTCCCTTCCTGCTGTGCCCTGGATGGGTGTCCTGGGGAAGGTGAAACCCCTGCAACAGGGACTGGGTTAACCAAGGGCACCCGAACCTGGTCAGCAGGAGCAGCCTGCAGCCATGGGGAATGTCCCTGTCCTCTGACCTGCCTGCAGAGCCACAGGAAATGCCTGAGAAGAACAGGGAGCAATGTCTTCACTGCAGGGGTGACAGAGAGAACCATCCCTATGGGCCAGGGAGGAGCTGGGTAATTTACTGCAACTTTGGAAGCTACCCAAAATTGATGGATGGGGCAAAGACTGGAGAGAAGGAGCTTTTCTCCAGGTGGCTAGAGAGGACATTTATTTTTGAGCGTTGCAATTCCTTTTACTGAATTTCCCATGTCTCAAGGGTTTTTTTGTAGTGTTAAAACGTATCCGTAGTAACTCTTGAGTTCTTTCTTGAGGATGAGCCTTCTGGCAAGTCCAACAAAAGGACACACCACAGCAACACTAACACAGGAGCCACTTCCAGCAGGTCAGAGTGAGGAATCACCTGTTGGACCCATAACAGAGGAGTGTGCTGCTTTTTTTTTATGCATCAACAAGTCTTCTCTGAAGTCTCTTTAAGTGTAGACTTAGACCACGTCTAAGTAGATTAACACACAAACACAAGGTCAGGTGACTCTAAGACCCTGCTGCTCTTCTGGAGAAAGCTCATGGAGAAAAAATCTGAGGGAAGGGAGCAGTTAAATCTGTGAGCTGATATTTATCTTACTTAATAAAACTGAGCCTAGAAAAGAGTGGGAAGTAACTACTAGAAACAGGAAGATCTGCTGAGGAAGGAAATCACCTGCCCCTTGGGAAAGATAGCTGTTGGTTTATGCATTGTGTTTTATTTTGGACTTTGTTGATTCTACTTTTATGTCGTGTTTGGATGAAGACCTTGAAAGGATTAAAGCAGTGACGTTTAACCTTTCCAGGGAGATTCAGAGAAGCTCACAGTCTGGAGAAACCATTCCTGCAGTAGCAGGAACTGTGTTACCCTTCAAAAACTGAATTTATGCCCAGAAAGAACTAAAAACTGTGTCTTGGAGAGATCAATACAAAATAAGGTCACAGTGAATAAAGTTCTCAAAAGTTTCCAGTTCTTACTTGCTCGAACCTCTCACTTGCCTGAGGCTGACTCCATCAGCATTTTCTCAGGATGGTGAAGCTCTGAGCAGCATACTGTAAGACAGCTCTGCTGTGATTACATGTAAGGAAATACAGGGCTGTCGGTTGTCAAGGAACTGCTGGTATTTTAATTTGAAGTGTCACTCAGACTCCTTGAGTGGCTTTGCATTGATATTGAACAAAATTGGAGAGGAATGAGTTTTGAGTAAAGAGAGAAATTGCCCAGTGGGCTGGAAGAGGAAAGATTTCAGAGGGTAGCATTAGGTTTAGGGGAGTCAGCCTGGCCTTGCTACCCAGAGCAGATTTACCTGTCTGCAATGTCCCTCCATCCTCACCTCCCTAAAACTATCCTTGCTGCACCAATGCAATTGCCTGTGCAAGGCCTGGCACAGTTTGATTCCCAATGAATCACACAAAAACTGACTTAATGAARTGTCCCTTGATCTTATGTGTATTACTGAGGCAGGGTTTTTCCATTTGCCTGGGGCTTTCTGAAAAGGCTCAATTGCTTTTCCACCTGAATTCTTTTCTAGCTTATTCTCCTAGCATTGGTTTCTAATGAACCTTTGTCATTTATCCTCATATCTTTCCACACACACTCAAATTGCTAACTTCCTCTCTTTCCCGAGGTGGAATTTTATCATTTTCTTTATGAGGTAAAAGAGAAAAAAAAATAAGAAAAGAGGAATGCTCCAAGAGCTAGCAGTGTCTTTTAATTCTTTCTATTATGACAATATGACAGATTCTTGCACTTCCCTGGTTCCCAGTGGAAATACCAGGCTCTGGGGAGAGAGGGAGAGGGGTATAGAGACAGAAGGCATTTACTCTTAGCAGTGATTTTTCTAATGAGAGTTTTTAGTGGTGACATTAACAAACTGTTCTCCTGAAGAATTTCCYGGGGGCTTCAGTGTCACTGCATGCAGCATCAGCTAGGTGACAAGCTCTCACTGCCACCCCATTCACTGCAGAAACAGCATCCTCAGCAGGAGTGGGTCTGCTCTCTCATTTTTGGCAGAGATAGTGAATTCTGAGTGAAGTGAGCAGCACAACAGCTTTCTTATAGGTTTACATATTTTACTTGTAATTTTCAGTGCAGGGGACATTAGAAAAGAAAGAAAAAGAATGCCATTGTATTAAAGGATTTAAACAACTTTGCAGAGCTTAATTAAACTTCTAAATCTGAACTCCAGACWGTTAAGTCTTGCAATAGGTAAGATGAAGTGTAGAGAAGTCAAGGGATTAATCCAAGGTCAGTGACAGAGTCAGAAGYAGCCCCCAGGGGGTTCACTCCACTCTTCTGCTGGTGGTAAATCATTGACAGTAATTCCAGTCTGGCCAGCAGGTTTTTCCCAGTCTGAGACCAGGGAGAACAGGGAACTGCCTTTGAATCTCAGCCACCYTTGTCTGGTCAGCAGAAAGCCTTGAGCTCCCGATGATAATTGCTTTATGTATTTAATTATCATAACCTTTTTTTTTTATCACAATAGCTAGGATAGTGCTGATTTGGTTGAGGAAGCACAAACAGAAACAAGAAAAGTCAATGCAAAAAGAGAATAGCCAGCTGTGGAAACGRGCCAAGAGGGTGTTAACCTACCTGCCTGAAACCTCTTCATAGGAGCTGCATCCAGAAAACAAATACCTAAATAAAAAGATGCCAGATTCAGATACAGGAAAACCTGTTTGTAAAAGCCAAGGCCTCAGTGAATTTGTCATAGATCCTCTCACAACATTCCTGCCCATTTCTGAAATCAGTAAACAGTCTGGGTCCTTACACAGACCTTGCACAGCCCCAGTGCAGGAGGAGCCCCTCAAGCAGTGCCCCGTTTTGCCCCAGGGACTGGGCACAGGCACGCACTGCAGTCCTGCAGGAAATTATATTGTGGCTGCTCCTTGGCACTTGAATTTTGGGAGCCGTCTATAATTTGAGTTGTGGTATGTTTATTTTCTTTTTTTTTTTGAATGAGCTTCTAAGTTCTATTTTGCTTTCTACCCCAATCTTGGAAGTATAAGATTTTCAAAGTCTGAGAAAACCATTTTCCATCTTGCTTGCTCRTGATGCTTATTATAAACCATACATTAACAAGTGATTAAAATTGCACTACAGCAAGTATGTAAGTGTAAATCTGAATGATGCATGATTACTGTGAGCCAGCAGACATGTAGAAATAATTGGCCTTTAAAGTTCATTAGTCAGTTTTATTACAAATAGTGCATTTGCATGATGTTTGTAAATTTATGCACCAGTGGCCAAAAGTGATGACAGCATTCCACTGACTAGGCAAAGCAATTACAAAAARCACATCCATTATTTGAAATGTCTATGCAAAACACTTGTTTTAATAATTGGTCATAGTGTTTCAGTCCTTGGAGTGAGAGCTGCTAAACTCCTCAGTTACAGCAAGTGGCATAGCCAGACAGTGTCCCGACATGCTGAGCAATTGCTTCCAAATTGTTTTTATTGCTGATTCACCCCCACTCTCAGTATGTCTGAATTAGAAGTACAAAGCTGCTGAGGGGGATGCTGTTAGATTTAMCTTTCCCTTTGGTGGCTGAAGAGCCCCTCTGTGACTGTCACAGAGGATTTAGCTATACAGTGCTGTTCTCTGTACGTGAGTCCAATGAGAACTGAAAGAAAACTGGGGAGATTGTGGAGGTTGTCGTGTCTTTTGAACTGATCTGCTCCTCTCTGGGCTTGATGAGAGGAGCAGCAGTGGAGGTAAAGAGGAAAACAGTTTGAAGAGTAACATGGATTAGTTAGTGAGGGAMGATAAACCCCATCTCCCACCTATTTTCTTAGCTTTTACTGCTATTTTTAATCTAGCACATCTACTTTTAAAATTCTAGAAAGTGACCAGACATTTCTGGGTCACTTAAAAGTTAAAAAAGAGATTAAGGTGTATGTGTGATTACACTGAAGTGCTGCATGTCCGAGCTGCCTCCAGATAAGGCAGCTGCAGCATCTTTTCAATTTCCAGGTTATCTGTGATTCCCAGCTAAGGAGCCACATATTTTGGGATACCAGAACTAAAACTTTACTGTCAGCTCGAATGTGCTTCCCAATCACTTCCTCATCAGCTCCAGTGTGAGACAATTAATKCACCATGTGCTGTGTTCCACATTCRCCAGTSCATTTGTCAGTGMTCCTGAATTCTGTGCCTGACACAGCTCTTGATGTGCCCGTGCACAGCTGCATCCATAAAATCTGAGGGGGCATGTGTGTGTCTGTGCACATGTAGATGTACGTGGGTGTGTGTGGCAGCTCCGTTATAGAAATGGTAAACACTCACGGCGGGAACAAACCGATGATAGTTGAGAGAAACTTGTAAAGTCTTGAAGGGTGCTTAGAAAGCRGATTATATGCTCCTAAGATTTCCATCATTTCTCTATAATGGAAAAAAAAAAATCTTGCATTAGGTTAAAGATCTAGTAGCATTCGGAGCTGTGAAGAGAATATCTCACATTATCAAATCAAATAAAGCCCTTCCAGTTAAATTGCTTCGTTGCTTATATTCATTAAAGCTTGAACTTTAACACAGAAAACTTCCAACAGCTGGAAACCTGAGCTTCAAGAGCAAATTTGTGATAATAGCAAAAATATGGGAGCTACTGCTCTGTGCTACATTTTGTTTCCTTGCCAGGGACTCCACGGCTTCATTGTCAGGTAGACCATAAGAGGCAATAGCCATGCAAGGCATAAATGCCACCTGGCTGCACTGCAAAGCACTCATCCAACCAAGTGGGTAAACTGCACCCAAAAAACTACTTCTGTTGCTTGAGGTGCTCACCTTTAAAGTAGTTCCTTGTCCGTTGGTACCTTGACTAACAGAGATGTTAGAAAGAAATTCTTTACTGAGATTGGAAGGGTTTGCCCAGAGAAGTTCTGGGTGCCCCATCCCTGGAAGTGTTCAAGGCCAGGTCCAATGGGGTTTGGAGGAAGATGTCCCTGCCCCTGGCAGGGTGGTTGCAGCTACAGGATCTTTAAGGTCCTTTCCAACACTAACCATTCTGTGATTCTGTGATTCTGTGATTCCAAGGCACTCTGCAGTGAACGCTGCAGTGGCTCTCCCAGCATCGTGGGCACTTTTACACCCATGTCACGTTTTGATCTGTATTTTATATTACCATATGCCCTCTAAAGAACTAGTAGGAGTTTTTACTTTCTGAGCAAACATGTTAGCAGTATCTGATATGAGAATTGCTTTTAGTTTGTCAGATCACCCAAAGCTTAGCTCACCTGAGGTTAAAGATTGTGTATTTTTAAAGAAAATCCCTTCAGGATATCCCATGGGAAGTCATTTTTCAGTACAAGGGTGAACTTTATAGTCTGTTTCATCCTGGTCCTCTCAAGTAAAATCTGATCTTCTCAAGTCTTCTTCTTAGTCAAATTACTGCTTAGTCACAAGTGCTCCAAGTGACAAATGGTGTCTCAGTGCCCCATGAGTAGCAGTGATGGAAATGTCCTGGGCTGAGTGATCCAGTACTGATGGATCACAGTGTGGGCAGCTGTGCTGTGCTGCCTGCAGTGCCTTTTGGATAAGCAGGCTTGATAAACTGCTCAAATATGATGACCACTCATTCAATAACAAGGTGGGCCACACAAAATGAATGCTCTCTCTTTTGCAAAAGGAATCACTCTACTTGGGCATGAGCCATGGCTGTTGTGGCTAAAGGATGGCATTACATATTACTGTACATGTTGTGTTTTCACCACAGGGGAACAGATGAGTATCTGAACAAACACAAACACAGCTGAAAAATGCAGGCTCTCATTTCAGATGCTTCGAGTGTATTCACTGGGTAATCATCACAAGCAAGGGAAATGTTCTGCCTTTTTTACCTTACAAGGTTTTCCAGAAGCATGGAGTTGTTCTAATTGCATGGAGGCTCTTATAATAGGAAAGATCATTATAGATACAGTGAATCATTTTAAGCTGATGTTGAAGTCATCACCTCTTAAGTTACTAACAAATTCCCCTTGCAAAATTGCTATGGTTTGTCTTTTTGTCTCGCTTTTATAGAAGGCTGCTCTTTTCACTTAATTCTCTCATGTAAAAAGTGTTTTCTAATCTTAGCTTTTCAGTAGGGGGAAAAGACTTCTCCAAGTGAAGGATTCTGTCTTATGAAAGCACAATGAGCATCATAAACTCATTTGTTGCATAGATAAATTTTTATCAGGCTTGAATTGAATTGATTTTCTGCCGTGTAGATGATTGTTTGGGCATACTTTGCTCTTTTTTGTTTTTTTTTGTTATGGTAAGCATTCTCTGAAATGTGTCTTCAAGTAATACAGCAAATACAAGAAGAAAAAAACAGTTTAAAGGGACATGCTTTATTATCCAAAGGTTAGACTGAATTTAGAACAATTTGTGAAGGCTGCATTTTATCATGGAAACCTTTTACATACACTGATCTGTTTAAGAAGGCTTTTCATGGAACAGGTGTCACCATTTAGGAATGGCACTCCCCAATTTAGTGAACCCCCTTCCCAACTCTCCAAACCCACACACCACTCACTTGGTCTTCCTGCTTTCTCCTTCCCCTTCCTACCCTACGGATGATGTTGAGAACTGGAGACAGAAAGGTAAAAATTATGGATTGAGATGATAACAATTTACAGGAAACAGCATTGAGGTAAGAAAAAGAACAGAAACAGCAACAACATTGATAACAAAATTGTACAAAAAAAAAAAAGAAGGTGATTTATATCCAAAATGGTCACAGAGCCTGACCAGATGTGACACAACACGGCCAGAGCTGGAGGCTCCCACTCTGACCCCTCCATCCGCCAYTCTTGTTCCCGAGCGGAAACCATGACCCTTCTTGGAAGTTACAAGGAGTCCTTTTCCCCTTCCTCTGGTTGTGACAGGAGATGACATTGAATAACAGAATGTCTTGACCACACCCTCTCCTGCTGATCTGGGCCAGAACTGGCACGACAGCTCATACACTGTGCCAGTAATAATTTACCAGGTTTTGATAGGATGTCCAGAAGGCAAAGCCAATACTTGTTAGTAGAAATATAGATAATGAAGTAGCCCATGAAATCCTGTTTCCTGAAATGTCTAAACCACTAGTTGCAGCATTCCTGATAGATTTGGATACTGCATTTGCTGCTCAGAAGAAAAGATTTTTCTCTTCATGCAGTCTTCAGCACACTTAATTTCCTGCCATGTAATAATGGCACCCTAAAATACCTTGTTAATCTGTATGGATACTTATCATTCTTGGGGAACCATGTCTATTACAACTAGTGGTAGCAAAGAAAAGACCTTCATTTACTGCTATCACCCCAGTTTAAAGGAGCTTTTCATGTCTTCACAGTTGCTCTATGAAGACTGTCAGTAATTTCAAGGCTGTAAAGCTTCTTTACCTTTACTTGTCAAATTGGAAATAAACACACCAATCTTTTTTAGTGAGTTTTTCATGTCTTTTTGGAATAAAACCCTGGTGTGTGCTACATTCCCAACCGCCCTAACGATAACTGCTGGGCAGGCAGTCACTGTGTGCTCTTGCCTCCAGCCTTTTTGCACTCTGTGTCAGTTCACCACGTCCTGGCCAAGGCTGTTAGGTCAACTGATGGGACTGCCAGAGCTAAAATAAAACAGCCACCTAGCAACTCGGCTTTTGTAGAGAAAACCAAAGCAAAGGCAATTTGGTTTTCTTCTCCTTAAAGACTTTAATTTGAGGTGGGAGTGTGGGGAGAGGAGATAGGGTGGGAGGAGGAAGTGGAGGGGGACATATTCCAAAGCCAGAGCCTGGACCTTATGGGTGCCTTGCAGCAGGGAGAGCTTCTCTCTTCTTGGCAGGTCCACCCTTGATCTCACTACAGCCAAAGTCCAGTGATATTTCAAGCTCACACCACACTACTTCATTCTAATGTTATGCAGATTCTTTTTTTTTAATTGTAAATGAACTTTGTTTATAGTGATTGCACACACACAAAAACCTCAGAAACCTTATTGTTTCAGATTTTTTCTTTCTAAATTCCTGCACTGCTGTTCAGAAAACCCTATAGGGAACAGAATGTGAACCTCTGGGCCTCGCTCCAGACTGGCAGCCTGGTTGTAAAGGGGTAAAGGAAAGGGTTTTTACAAACATCAGTAAACAGTTACTTTAGTTAATAGTCTGAGTCTTGGTTATTCACCCCACTGTGACTTACACTGTTTTTGGGAGGGTTGTATTATAACCAGACTGAAGGCAGGAGGTTATGTTTCTGCTGAACTCAACAAAAGGTGGATTGTGCACTTGTAGTACAGTTGCTTTGAATAGAATCTGGACCCATATGTTGAAACTGTTCTGGTCTCTAATTAAAGACTAGTATCTCTGCACTGCACACTGAGTTATTTTGAGGCAGTGAGAATGCCACAGCAGGGAGTGTACTTGGAGAATTGGTACTGAAGGCCTTGTTACACCCTGCATTAAAGATATGTGAGTAACTGCAAAAGCTTCAAATTCACCAGAAACTGTTCCTTTCTGCTCCTTTATTCCTTTTTTGTCAAAAAGACAACGCTTCCCCCAAAAAACCAACCAAAACCACAAAAAAAAACCCACCAAAAAAAACCCCCAAAACCTAAACCCCAAACATTTTCAGTAATTAAATCTTGTGTGGTGTTTGAAGCCTCTTTAACTTCTCATTGAAATAAAACAAGTAAAACATAGGAACAAGGCTTTCAAGGATATTTAGATACTGTTCACAGAAGAAGAGGTAATTGTGCTGATGCTTCTGTCTAAAGAAGGTATCTTTGGTTTGTATTTTCTGTCTTCCAGAAAAAATTTTACCTTTCCTGATTGCCCTATCACGTGCAGTCTTTCATGAGGATCATTTGTAAATAGAACCAGAACCAATCAGAACATGGAAAGATCTTCTGGTCTGTCTTCCTTACTCTAACAGCTACTCCAAGCTTTAGGATTCCAACAGGACAAATAAAAGAAAAAAAATCATAGTTACATCCTCCAGAATATTTTTAGTCTGAATMATGTGAAAATTGAGCTTGTTTAGCTCTAGCCAGTGAAAGAGAGGCCAGTCAAATCCAGTGTCAAATGCAGAGACTGCAACGTAGTTCACCTCATGTACTTCTAAACATGATAAAATTTTCAGTCTCTATATAAGATGGCTAATGCTATTTGAGCTAAATACAGAGGGATCAAATAATTTGTTTCAACAGTGACAATCACAAAAAGAAGACTGCATTTAGTTTTAAATTTGTATTCATCACGATTAAATTCAGAGTTTCTGGCTATAATCAAGCATTTTGCTGAATAGATTCAAGAATGTTTAATTATTTAGCTTTATAGGAGCAAAATATTCCTTTTACAGTATGTCTGGTGTTCTTTCAGTCTTCATTTTGAAAAGCTTAGTCAAAATCTTTATGTAAGACAAGTTTCCCTGTACTTGAAATGCTTTGGCTGAGCAGGTTAGGATGACATGGAGCAGCATGCCATTCTGAAGGCATTCCCCTGACCAATGRTGCTTGCTCTGTGGGTTCAGAGTAGTGGTGATGGGTGCCACATCACCCATGAAGAAATTTCAGAGGAAGATCTGCTCCAGTTGCAGATGAAATATATTTTACCTCCTTATGGGAGCATCAGGTTCAGACTAATCCTTCAGACACTTTCAAAACCCATGAAAGTTAAGGATAATTTAGGAAAYCTTGAATTTAGTCCTWARTAGATTACCACAGAGATAGTGACAKKAATAAGAACTACTTTGATCTACTGACCCACTGCGTTGTGCTGAATTTCTCACCACTGCAGCCATTTCCTTTGTGGCTCACCTGCATATCTTCTTCAGCTTTCAGTGTACTTTTTAGTCTGCAGTSTTTTAGAAAGCAAGGCCAGCTGAGACATAGAGAAGTGATATATAGGCTTACTTCATACTTGAAACCAGGATTGGTCACACCTGTGCAAAAGTGTCAATGGTTGTTTAATCGTTGCTTTGGTTTGCATTTTCAGTTGTGTTTTGGTTTGGGGTTTTTTGGGTCTTTTTTTTAGTTGTGGTTTTTGGGGTTTTTTGTTTTTTTGGGATTCTTTTTGGGTTTTTTGGGTTTGTTTTGTTTTGTTTTGTTTTGTTTTGTTTTGTTTTGTTTTTAATTTGAACAGTGATAAAGTTTCCACAACCTCATGCAGAGAAGAAACAAGGACGCTAGAACTGTGTATTGCATTCCTGTACTTGTCCTTCTAAACCTAGTTCTTTCTCCTTCTTTCATTATTCAGGACATYACACAGTCCTATTAATTATAATTGTCATTGTATTGTACTAAGAGCTTGTGATGAATTTTTATCCACTGCCTCACCAGGCTTCACTTTGTTTATCCCATTCTGCAAGTAGAGCCTGCATAATGGGAGTTTCATTAAAAGGGGTTGAAGTTACCCCACTGTGCAGGTACCTTTTCACTTTGCTCCCATTCTTGTTCTACATCTGATGCTTTATTGTCAATACCCTTTTCCTGAAGAAAACTATTTCCACCAACCACCAGATGCTTGATGAAAAGGTCAAAAAATATGAGACAGAGGACTAGTCTGTACAGTTTACATTAAAGAAATAGTCAAGGAGTGTATACTGATTACAGTCTTTAGGTTTCTTGGTTTAGAAAATTACATTTCTTATGAAAGAATTGGCAGTAGATTGCTTATTTTTGCAGTTTTTTTGCTGTATACCAAAGTTTATGAATTATCCTTAGGTTAATTCACAGCAGACTTGTGAGAAGTCTGCTCCTGCTTGGAAACATCACACAATGATGAGCTTTAGACAGCCTGAGTTACCTGACTACATAGGGACTAAAGCCTTTGTAAAGGAAATACTACATTTAAAATTAAAATACACAGCTAACACTTTTCTTCTTCTAGTTAAAAAGACTAGAGCTTAATCATCCATCTTTGTCAGGGTGTTTTAACATGCTGATACKAATATTGTCCTTGGGAAAGAGAAATCTGGACTCTACTGTAGTAAAAGTGCTCCATCTCTCATCTTCATCACTGTTCCTCTAGATACTTAACCTGCCAGCAGTAATGTTGCTGTTTTGGGATTTTTTTTGTTTGATTTTTTTTTAAATCAAATTTACAGTTTAATTCTGTACATTATTTACTTGTGTTTTGCAATTCAGTCTTTTTCAGGCCTACTCTGTATTCTTAATCTGCCGACAGCAAGAAATGAAGAAGATTCTATGTTCAGTGATGCAAGTTTATTTTGTTTTCTGCATTTTCACCAGAATTGCTCTGGTTTGAGTGCTGTGTTTCAGGGACAGTTGCAAGATGGATTTCRATAGATAAAACAAAGCTGAAGTCCGTGATTTTGTGTTGTTTTACTTTAGCCTTGCCTCTTTTGCCTTTTGAATCAGAAATTTGAACCTGGAAATAGTCAGTCTCCTGTAATATTTAGAATACGTTGTGTTTGTGGGCTTTTTCTGTTTTGTTTTGTTTTTTTTCTTAGAACTCTTCTGGTTTTCCATGACCTTACACTTACCTTTCGGCAATCACTGAAAGTGATACTGAATCATCTCTGCCCAAGTCTATAGTAAGGGAATAAAATTTAATTACAGGCAGTCATTCATAAATCTGTGTCTTCTTAACAGCATACTTCCCCACAACAGCAAATTGTATCTTTCATGACCATATATTCTTTTATATGGTTCTGTATTTGCTTGGCTCGGAAATATTGCTTACAGGAGGTACTGTGGTCCCATTTCAGAGAGCTGCTTGTTCCAGGTGTGGGGTGGTTATCAGAGAAATGGATGGCATTTCACGGAATGAGGCTGCGTGCTGAGGCATACTGAAATGTGCTGCTGAATTAGGGCCTCGGGAGACAAGGTCATGCTTAAAGGATTTTCCATTGTAAAGGATTTTCCTCCTCACAATGGTGAGGGAGGAATGTGACTCAGTGAACAGCCATCTGGGCAGATAGCTTGAATGCTTAGGAAGAGGAGGGATGGAACTAATAAGTTAATTTGCTAAAAGCTCTTCTCGTGTCTCTTCTGTTTGTGAATCATATGAGGGGATCTGAGCTTTGAAAAGATGATTCAGAGATGATGGTAGACTTGATGTACACCTGGATGAACTCCCTGGAAATATGTCAAGTCCCAGTCACAAAATCACAGAATTACAGAATCACAGAATCACAGAATCACAGAATTACCGAATTACAGAATCTTTAGGGTTGGAAGAGACTTTCAAGGACTTCGAGTCCAACCCATGCCCTAGCATCTCAACTAAACCAAGTGCCACATCCAACCTTTTTTGAAACACATCCGTGGATGGTGATTGCACCACCTCACCAGGCAGACCATTCCAATGCTTTATCACCCTTTCTGTAAAAAAAAATTTCTTGATATCCAACCAGTTCATGGTTTCTCTTAGTGGTAGGTCTATGCATGAAGAGTAGAGCTAAGTATCAGCCTGACACCTATAGTGATGAGATTTGTGGAAAGAACACAGCTTTCTCACAAAGAGAAGGTACGAAAAGGAGGGTAAGATCCAAAACCAAAAAATACAGGAACATAGGAACCAAATGTTGAATGACTTAAAACAAAGTCAACACTGGGCAGMACATCCTTTAGAGCACTCCACCTTGAAGGCATCCCAAAGGCCTTTGGATACCCCCCCACAGGGCTCAACACAGCCGGGATTCTTCCTAGAAAGATTCCTCCTCCTGGCACTGTCCCAACAGTTTGGCTGCAGCCAAAGGCAGATCAACCAGGACTCTCCACCTCCTGGGACCAGGAGCTGAGTTAGAGGACAACTTGATTGGAGTGTAAGTGTTCCTCTTTCTGTACCCTGCACAGCCCTGTGAGAGCATCATCCCACCTGCCAGTGCAGTTGATTTYGAAGATCCTCCACGAAAAAAGCAACATTGTCCCTGTGCTGTTGAGGGGAGCACAACACCCAATCTGCAGGACACATAGGGCGATTTTAACTACTTCAGTATATCTTCAGACTGCAGAAGCACGAGTTTTCACCTCACTCGTGTGTTAAAAAGGCAGTTCAGCCACAGATCAAGTACCTGCCCACAAGGTGATAAAGTGAAGGCATTGGACAGGAGCTCTACATAATACKTTTCAGTTTACATTGGACACAGACATTGCTGTGCTAGCCTCATAAAAAGAGGGGCCCCAAACTAAATCTACTGAAGGCATGAAAAACATAGAGAAGTAGTAGTCAGTAAGTAGTAAGTTCCCACAATTAGTAAGAACAGTAGAGATCTCTTTATAATATTGAAAATAAACCCTTAAAATATAATCATACAAAAATATTTTATTCTTTTTCTTTTCCTCTACCTTGTCACACCTTCCCCACAGTTTGGATATTCAAAAGGGAAGCTAAAAATGGCAGAATTTTTGCAAGCATTAGCAATCCAGAACAAGTTAGCTTTTGGGGATGATTCGTTCCAGCAAATGCTTCCTTGAAGATCCAGCACTAACATCTGRGCAGTTTTGTTTTGTTTAGTTTTGATTTTGTTTTGTTTTAACTACGCTGGTAAAATAATGATTCAGATATACCTGTATATATATATATATATATAATCTTATCTGCGAGTAAAATGCATAGACATTTACTGGAAAATATTGCAAATGAGATTCTAGTAGGAGAGACCAAGCTGAAATGTGAAATCCAGCTTGCCTTTACTAGCTTTTGTTGGAAGTATCTGGGACCTCCTASAGTGAAACAGTTAGTTAAACATTAGCCATTCAGGTACGAGGGACAGTTAAAAATATCCTGACTGTAATAACTGATGAAGAAAGAGCACATTTCAACTGTTGACATATTGCATAACATATGTTAAAGACAGTATTTCATTTTCACAGGTAACTGGAATCACCACTTTTTAATTAACAGCTTATCTGTTAAAATACTTGCTCTGAATATTTTTTCTCAGTTTCAGGGTACTTTGCTGCTCACATGGTAAATGCACTATACATAATTCTCCTCTTTATTCTTCCCAATTTTATTTGAACCTACCATTTTAAATTTTTGTCAAAAGCTAACCCGTTTCCCTTACAAAGCTATAAATTCTTCTCCTGTCTTGTTCTGTCAAGTGTTCTTAAAATCTTGGAAMTTTAAAATGCTTAATGTATAAACATTTGTTCAACATATGCAGAAAATGATATAAGTTTTTGGTCATAATCTGCTCCTTCTTCTTGTCAAGTACAGGAGATTCCAGTAGATAGARTTAAAAAAGAAGGGAAAATAAAAGAGAGTGCAAAATTTTACTGATATTTCTTATCTTCCATTGTAGAACGTTGTTCAACCTTATTCTTTCTTTGAGCGAGAAAACATCCCAACACAAGGAAAGAGAATAGAGATCTCTGATTTTATAGGTAAGRAACTTAACTTAAGTCTCATGTGAATTCTTGTGATAAAAAGGTCAATAGGTGGCAAGTGACTGGTCTGGAGGCATATTAGTTTAAGAAGAAGTTACGTCCCTGAAAACTTATACTTGTAATATATTATGTAAGGCACCATGAGGATTTGAATGAGCTAGTCCTAATAAACACTTCTATGGGCGTTCACATGCTGTTTAACCTGAGCTGCAGCATTTCTCATCAGAAGAAACTTGATTTTAGAGGTGAAAAGGGTGACTCTCTAATGTAAGGCCCTTGGGAAAGACCCATCCTTTCTGGTTCAAATATGTGTCATTTTGCACTCTGCATGAATAGCACTAGAGTTCTTTTGCTATATGAATTACTGAAATAAAAGGGGGGAAGAGAGAGCTCAGAAGATAGTAAAAATAAGAAGTAAATTACTTTCTGTGTATTAAACCCAATTTTGTACTTGAAGTCTACTTCTTTCTTTGTAATACTACAAAGGCTCTATTGAAATCATTGYAGAAGCCTGCATTTCAGGGCTGTTTTCAAGTGGGTTGGGTTTGTTTTTTTTCAGTGCAAATGCTTCCAAGCATGCTGCTTCTATCTCTGTGCTGATGCTAGTTCCACACAAATAACTTACTGTCTTTCTGCTTTGCTTTTGATCTGAAGAAAGGGTTGTTTCACACTGAAAGATGCTGACTTCCGTTCTCGGTAATCAGAGTGGAACAGGTGTTCCTTCTTCCCACAGATTGCAGGTGTTCTCCTGGGTWGCTCTCTAAAATCATTTTGATGTCTCCCTGAGTGATGTTCAGACAGCTAAAGTGAGTAATTTTGCAGCAGACTCTATGTTCACTGGACTGGGCTATACTTTGGTTAAGCCTGTGTGAATGAAATCATTTGATACTGTTACCAGGCTCGATTTTTGGTTTTGCACTGCCAAAACCCCTGACTTTAGACACTGTCTCTTAATGATGCCAGCTGATGCTTTCCCAATAGCTTTAATGTGGCAGGGWCATTTTCCTCCTCTGCCTCTACAGAGAGAATGAAAGGAATTTAAAAGCATTAGTCCAAATTCAATACTTTCTGTTGGAGGTAGCAAGTGTGAAGCAGAGCTGAGCAGAAARCAGGCCTTTGTCTTGGCTTAATAAGAAATGTTATGAGGACAGTCATTCTATTTCTTATTTATCAACTTTTTTTCTATTCTGTATGTCTATAAGAGATTATAAATTTACCACACACTGAACATTGTTTTACAAATGCATCCAAAGCCAAAAAAAAAGCTTTACAATAAAGCAAGTTAAATAATTTACCTCGTGTCTTTCCTAGATAGCAATTTTTTTATGAGAACAGAGGTACATACATGTTGTTAATAAAAGAGAGGTATTTACTTGGCAACATACATTAAAGAAAGAATATGTGACAGTGCAAGATGCAATGAGGAGTGTAGCTTTGTTTTGCAGGATTGCTGCAAAAAGTTATAAAATCAGAAGCCAATCAGAAATTAAATAAATCATAAATATATACTGATAGATCTTAAAAATTTTCGTAAGTCATTGTGGGATGGCATATATTGTTGAAGGATGCTGTAAGAATGTGCAAAATATTTAAAACACTACTGGGAATATTTAATAAAATTGAATAATTTTCTTGTAAATGTAGTATTTATAATTTCACATATCTCATACAAGGATTAAAGGTTTATAAGGCATAGTAAAATGCTGCAAATGCGACCAAATAATAAAAATCTCACCAAGATACTAATGTATAGGAAAATCTAATATTGCTGAGAATTTTACCACAGAATATTGCATTTGAAAAGTCAGGCTGCATAACAGACTGTGTTACATGCTCTGGACAGCTCTC
>NW_026623359.1:960720-1057809 GCF_030028575.1 Malurus melanocephalus
AACTGCAGAAGGTTTGTTCTCAACTATTCTCAATTTTAACCTGTTTCTCACTTCCTCCAAAATTCTTACAACTTTGAGACTCACTGCAGCTGAGGTCTCCTGGAGATCCATGAACTTGGGTGCTCGTAGCTCATTTTGCTTCCCGACCTAGCTGGGTTGGTGTTCATGCACACCATGCCAAGGAGGAGGGAGTTTTGTCCTGCAAGGTGACAAAAACCAGGGCAGTGGTCTGAGAGGCTGCACATACAGAGCAGGACACAGTGACTTTCTGCAGATTGTGTTATACACAGCAAACCCTGAATCGGCCTTCACCTTACCAGGACAGGTATCTGCTTCARGATGACTGCAATTTCTCTCTAAACATTGTTGGTTACTTCAGAAGTTTAGAAACCAGTTCATATGTAGACATCTGAGYCATCAGAATTTGGAACTGAGTAACCGTCCCAGAATTTGTATATTCTATAGGGTCCAGAGCAGAGCTGAGAGTCAGCCTTTCTCTTACTATGGCTGTTCTTACACATTTATTTTTGAGTCCTCATTGTCACTATCCAGTCTCTTTTGGTGCAATGAATAATTTGCAAATGAAGCTGAGGTGAAAGAATTTAAAAACAACTTGCTGAAACAAGTGTTCCACTCACCCAGCTTTCCTATTCCTCTAACAAAAATGCAGTTTTCTAGGCAGCGGTTTCATAGAAACCTGTAAGACAGAAAAAACCTTAACCTACACCCCTCACAAAACAGAGAATAAAAAAGGGGATCGTCTTTCCTTCAGGAAACATTCTACATGGAGTCAGATCTRGTTGGCATGATCTAAACTTGCTTTTTGGGCTGGACCTAGCAGGAACAATACGTAGCCAATAGATGATAAAGTGCTAAGGACTGGAACCATCTCAGTCACAGAAACAAACGTTAAGGTAACTTGGATGCAACAGCAGAAATGTGCTTCCTACCTTTCATTTTTTCAACTACAAAGTACATAATTTGGGCAGACTGGCAGGGGATCAGGAGGGTTTAGCATTTGTTTYCCTAGTGGATTTTTATAGTTTAAATTTGGTAACTTGTACAGTAGATGTCTCTTTTATTTTCTKCTTTTTTTTCTTTTTCTCAGTTAGTCAAAGGATGTCAGATGTTATCAACAGTTGCCAAACCACATAGAGTTATAAATTATTATAATAGAAGAATCTATTATCAATTTAGATAGTGCTTTTCACAGTACACTGAGCAGAAGCAGAGTTCATACTCATGAAAAACATGCAGAATTTCCTTTTATTGTGAGGCTAAATCCATCTTTCCAGTTGAAGTTCTTCACAGCATGCTGGTTTAAGGTCAATGGAAATGACATTTATTCTGCTCTGGGACACAGGTTGGAATACTCTGGTCAGGCCGTTGAGTTCTGTGAATAACAATTAATTATCACTGGGTTTTTTCAAACTAAGATATAAAATAACATGCCTATAAAACTGGAAGCTGGCTGATTATACTGAACTTAGCAAAGACTCTGCAGTAGAAAAAGACAATTTTGTAATAGATCTTTTCTACACAAATGCTGTSTTGAGGCAGAACTGCTTAACTGTTGAGGCGGGCGCACGGATCCTGCCATTGACATCTTTACCTCCTTTGCCCTCCCCAATGAGCTGTGCACAGTGTGGGAAGCACAGGATTCCTCCACAGTTTGTAAGAAACATTCATTAGTAATAGAGAAATACAGAGAACCCAGGCTGTGACTCTTGAACAGCCAGTCCTGTCACAGCTGAGGTACCAGAGCTGTTTTTGTCTTTCTGTACTCCACAGGGTTATTTCAGGTTTCCACGGTGTAGAGAGAATCTGGGTCACAGCTCAGCCATCTGTCTGTGGAGGACTTTTCCTCAGAAATGCTTTCTGTCTCATTTTAGTCTGTACTTACGATAGGAAAAGCAACTAGAGCTGGGTAGGATATTTCCCCAAAATTCGTTTTCATTCAAAAAATGCTGATGAGTTTAACTGAAACTTCGTGGCTGTTTGTTTTAACAAATATTTGTTGACATTATTTCTTTTCTTTCAGGAGAGGAGAGGTTTCTTTTCCAACCTGGCTAGTCCAGAGTAGCCTAGTGGTTTGAGTGGTTCCCTGAGGCCAGGGTCAGATCCCTGCTTGATGAGATTTGAAGCACAGACCTGAGGTCAGGTTAATTGAGGAGGCTTCATAAACTAGGTCTTTCTTCTCTCCCCTTAGAACAGAGTAATCTGCGTGTGGTGTTTCATGGTTATTGCGAGTTAAGGCTAAAGGTTAAATGTGCTGATTTCTTCTACTAATACAAAGGTCAAACAACAGGCTACAAAATATGGAAATAGGTTTRCAGAGTAAAATCAATAGACTCATAACTCCATTCTAAGCTGCTGGTTCAGAAGCTCTCAGGAGGGTTGATCACATTTGAAGTCAAGGTTGTCTGTGTTGTTATGGCAWTTATTCTCCCCAGTTGGATAGAGCTTCCCAGAGATGAACTTTGCTTTGGTTCGAAGCTCCAGGTTATGCTTCTGCCTTGGCAGCACAGTCCTAAATGGCAAATAGGGGTCCCTATGAGAGCTTTATGTCTGCTGTGGAAGTTCTTTGGACATGCTTTGAAATTGCTTTTTTTCCCTGCTAACATAGAGATCTTCTCTTCCAATGGAGGTGACTTTAGCCATTTGACATCTATGACTGCTACTGGAATTTTCTTAAGTTTATTCAAGAATGGTTTTTGAGTCCAGAAGTGTTCTGAAGTCTTGCTTCAAGTTTCTGTTAACTCCTTTTCCTAGATGTAGGCTTACAAAGTCTTAAACCTCTCCAGTATAATTTCACATACAAAAAGCCCTAAAGAGTTCTTTTGTTTTCTTGGAGCAGTTTACATTTGGGTTCATCCCTCCAAGGTTGCATGATTTGTAATTTGAATCTCTTCATAGTTTCTTAATAAAATGGAACTTGCCACATAATAGAACTCATCATCTTCAGAGTATCTCTAATCTATTCTACAATAGATGGTAAAGACTTTTTCCACAGGGCCTCCACATAGCGTGTCAAGGTAAGATACATGGCTGATTTGACACTTAGAATGCCTCTGTTTTCCCTTTTTTCATGGAAATAGTAACAGCACTAACATTCAGTTAACCTCAGTAATGGGCATTCCTACAAGATTTCCTTAGAGCTGTCTGCCTGAGGTGAGTTAATGCTCCTTCTAAATCAGTCTGAAGAACATGATTGCCTGGCAGTTTTGAAAGAGTGATATTGACTTTGCATTGCCTGTCTTAAAATTACATCTCATTTTATATAGTATCATTTAATCTTCTATTTAAGTCTCTTGAGACATTTGGCAAGCTTTCCTTTTAATCCTTGGAAAATAAGACTTTTGCAGTATTTCTTTGCTGATGTTGACTCCTGATACTTTGGAAGAAAGTGTCAAAATTTCTGCAAAGGGTCAATTATACTGTAACTTGCCCTAAGGAAAGTTTCTTTTTA
Source organism: Malurus melanocephalus (assembly GCF_030028575.1). Lineage (NCBI taxonomy): Eukaryota > Metazoa > Chordata > Aves > Passeriformes > Maluridae > Malurus > Malurus melanocephalus. The sequence goes on from NW_026623359.1 coordinate 964,190, forward strand.
ACATTAGGTGCAATTTCTTGGCATATGTCCCGAAACATGAGGATTATATCTTTTACTAGTTTGGTATTATCTAAAATTACCATAGATATAAGTATCGGGTCATATGAACATATCATTTTTTACATAAGACTTTAGTTTTGAGTAAGGACATAGGAAGATACCTGTGATGGCCTGAAAATAAAGACCAAATCATGCCAATCCTCAAAGGATTCTGGAGCAGTGAGAATCACAGGTTTTACACTCATTATAAAGTAAAATGCACACCAAAATAGAACTTAAAATAAGATTGGTATATACAGTGAGAGTAGTCATGGTTTCTTTAGAGCTCTGCTGTCACCTGGCAAAAGGGTGGCCATGGCCAATCAGTTCCCCTGAGCCTGACCAGGCAGACACATAAAAACAGCACAAGAATATAGTGACACTTCCCTAAATCACTCTTTCCTGATCATGAAGCCTGGGGATGTAAACAGTGTAAACCATCACACAATATCCAGTGTCAAGATTTCCACAATGKAACCATGAGTTTTGCAGGAGGAAAATATCTCCATTTGCATGGGGATTTGTGAACCTTCACCTGAGAACATTATCCAAAATGAAAAAATTAAAATTTATCTTCATGAGCTTTTTTTTTTGTGTGTGTGTGTATACAGGTTTTGAGGTCATAGTTGTTTTGTCTGACATGCCAGTAGAATCAGAATGACAGAATCAATTTTTTTAATTTTGTTTTATTTTGTTTTGTTTTTTATTTGACAAATCTGTGAAGTAGTTCACTGTTAATGAAAACTCCTGGCATAACACACATTTAGAGAAATGGTCAGAACTTAAATTTGGCTACCTGTGATGTTTTGCTCTAGATTTAAATTCAGCCTACATATATTAATGGCACTTTGGAAGAACTGCAGCAGAAGAAGAAATAATGGGAGACAAGGCAGTCATATTTGGATATTTTTTTCTCCTTGCCATTTCCATTTCAAAATATTCTACTTCCAAGCGATGAAGGAAAGTGCAATAACTCTCTCTGCAAGTTTAAAACCTCTTTAGAAATATCAGATACAGATCAGCCTTGTATGGTAGGAGATTTTTCTAATGCAGTTTTTGCTGTTCTTGCTATTTTTATTTTGAGATTTATGCAGTTTTACATGTAAGTTCTGGAGTATGTGAATGCTGCAGTCATAGCTGAAAATATCCCTACTGCTTATCTGAAAGGGTTAAAACTGCCCAATCAAGATAGTTTTGCCTGGAAAACAGGGCTTGAAGTAGGATAAACACTTGTTWGCTGCGAGGGATCTTCTTTCACCCCGGATTGGAACCTGTGCTGCTGCCGTGAATATCCAAACCAGGTGGAAAYAAAAACACCCCGAGCTSGCTGCGAGCGCTGCGGGGCTGGGCTGAGTGACTGCCCAGTGTGTCCTGATCCTCCTGCCGAGGGTACAGCACCGCTGCCTGCCCTGCTAACCCTGCCTGGGCTCCAAATTCTGGGCCATGAATGTTAAAAACAAGCAGACAAAACCCTGCTAGAGACTAGAGCAGCCTCCAGCTTGGGCTGGTGTGAAAAGATTACAGGCAGGACCACAACCTGGTACTGCAGACCTGTGAGGCTCAGCAGAGGGTGGGGACGGCTCTTTGTGGCAGGATTTTGGCTGGGTTGTGTTCCCGGCGCTGTGATTTGAGGGTTAGGGTGTCGCTTTGTGCCCGTGATGCCATCAGCTCCGGACACAGCCCCCGACGAGCCGSCGGTCCCGTGTCGGAGCTGTCCGGATGAGCGCAGCCGTAACCCCATCCAAGAGGAAGGGGTGTAGYCCGATGTGCGTGTCCCATCGCCTGCAAATGCCTCTGCCACCCCATTGTTTCGAGTGTCTCAGTGGAAGTGGATCAGGAAGCTTATCTGGAGCCATCCCCACCCTTGCACCGGCAACCCTTGTTTGAAAGAAACGCCGCACATTTCCCTCCCTCCTCCCCTCCACCCTGATTTAGAGCAACCCCAGTTGTTCCTATAGCACTCTGCTCACAGCCCTAGATATTCGGTGGAACGATATCTCATTTTAATTCCTCGAGCACTGTCTGTTTCCTTCGCTTGGGGCTCATGACAGGTGCCCCTTTGTTCTTTGATTTGATATTATCTCAAATAGCCTTGGAGCTTCAGCCAGGCTAAAAAACTTGCACTAGCAGCAAACTGCCCAAATTAGCATTTTTGCTAATTCCAGAGAAACGCAAAGTTGCTGAAGCCCTGCCAGGAACCTGTCAAATTAATTTGCAGTGGGAGAAGTGGATGTGGGGTGAGGAAAAGGTTCAATTGAATATGACACAGAAAACGGCCCTTATAGACTTTCCTATTCCTGCTTTTACAGATAGAAAAATGAATTTGAAAATCAGGCGAAATAATTTAAGACAGATCTTTATTTATAAATGGCTGTAAGCCTTGCATTTTTCTGAGATCAGTATTAAGTGTCATTTTCATTTTGTTAAGTTATTAAACCTTATGTTTTTTTCTATAAAATACTGTAAATTCCCAATATATATATTTGGACTTTCTAAGCTCAATAGGATAATATTTTTTCAAACAGCTTTATATTTTCTCACTTTTCAAGAACATGGCTCTCCTATATTCATTTGTCTGTACTCTGAAGCTTGGAGTTGTTGGGCTTTTTTTCCTGCCTGSCTTTTTAAATATGATTTATTTTCCACACTCCCTACTTAATTTACATAYCATTTTTAGCCTTGTCTGAAAAATATATGCCCAGCTGCTATCCAGGTATCTACCTGGCTATAGTTCTAGGCAGAGGGAAGTGAGTGAACTTGATTTTACTTTCCAGTCTCTCCYTTTGCAACATATCTGGAAAGCTCAGGCACAGTGAAGGGTTATATAAACAGTAGATGAGCCATTGCAGGGTGGGTCATATTTTACAACTGGAGTAGCTCAGGAGTGAAATAGTATGTGCCAGAAGCAAGGAGGAATTGAGGAAAGATCTGTACATCTGAGTCACAGAGTCACTCCCAGTACAGTGTTGCTCCTGCCACACCTTTGCTGGAAGCATAAAATTTCAACCCAGTCCTTTATGATTTTTGCTAGCAATACAACTGAATGTTCATTACTCATTTTGAGCAATTATATCATTTAAGTTTTGGTTTCCAGTACTTTGCTCTGGTATTCAAGAAAGCAGAAGAAAACTGGCACATGAAAAAAGATTAAGCATTTTTAGTGAGGGAAAAATCGAGGAATGGGATACAGTTTCTGTTAATTAAACTGCTTCCTCTTTTAAACTGCCAGACCTCTACACTCGTCTGTTACACTGCATGTCTTACTGTGGTGAGTGGGAAGGATAAGCTAGCAAAGCACTGCATTATAGGTARGAAAAAAGTTTTTAAATACCGGGCTGGGGAGGAAGTGGGAAAAATTACACTGTGATGCTTTCCAAATTGAGGGGGTTTGTTCTGGCTAGGGCTTGCTTCCAGTTGCAGCAGATTACCAGGGAACAGTGGTAAACCCTGTCTGAGCTCATGTGTCCAGCTCCCAGCCTTCCTCTTGCTTCATTCATAACCTACACTGCAAGCAGAAAGGTTGCAGAAACAAAGGGTGAAATTATAGATGGTTTGTGTCACAGTGAGAAATTCTCTTACTTTGCAAGCCAGTTTTGAAATAGYAAAAAACATATAAGATCCTAAGATTCAATTACAGATTTTAACTGAATATGTGTTACTGTTACCTGCTATTTCCATTATTTTGTAGTATAAAGGCTGGGCAGTCTCTCCCTCTCTGTTGCTGGTGTGTTAAGCAGCCTGCTCTAACTTTGAAGGCAGCTCTGCTTTGAGCAGGAGGTTGGACTGGATGACCTCCAGGAGTCCCTTCCAATCGTTTGGACTTTTTTTTACGGCTTTATCAGTCTTTACAGAAACTCTGTCATCTGACACACTGACACATTAATGTCCCCTCTGTCCTCCCACCGTCATCTCTCAGCAGAAAACCATCTCTCTTTTTTTGGCCATGCCTCTGTTCTGTCTCTGCAATCTGGAGCCCAAGTGATACAGGCACATGGCARTCAGAGCCTCAATGACTGCTATGATCTCCCAACATCCTGCTCCTGGCACCTGGACTGGCTTCACARGGCAGGGTGCCTTTTGCCTTTCATGGGCAAAGTGCTCAGTAACATGGCTTTGCAGCATTATCTGATACTCAAAAATCTTTGCCTCAGTGCTTTGTTGGACTGAGACACAGCATAGAGGGCAAACAAATTATGTCATTCTTTGCCAGTGAAACTGGAAAGGGGAGACCAGGATGAAAGCTAAGAGGAAGACAGCCCAGGTTATGGGCATGCTGGTATCTTTGGTGGGCATTGAGAGTTTCTCTTTTATATGAAATAACTAATCCATATTTTAGAGATGACACTAAGTGATGCTAAACTTAAATCTGAAACTCAAATTTTAGCAGATTAATTTTTTTGGTTTTTTTTTCCCATAGCCCTAAAGACTTCTGCTAGTTTTCTTAAGTATCATGCTTCTGTGAGCTGACATCCCAAATCTGGCGTGACTAACACCTATACTGTGTTATTTGCCTATAAGCCACATTATGGGACACAACCTCTATAGTGGCTATACTCCYTGCTTTATTTATCAGACATACCTAGAGTGAGATATTGCACTGGATAAGCTGGCCCAGAAAAGCTTCTAGAAAAGATGATGGAAAAAGACACTTGGCTTTCACAGAACTTAATGCTGGTTAAGAAAGAGCTGCTGAAATCTAAAGGGCAATTCTGGCCTCAGTATTTCTTGGGTAGGATTTGTCTGATGTATTAGGAATACTAATGGGCATCAGGGTTCCTCAAATGACTCTGCCTGGCAGAGTGGATTCCTGGTGCTGGCCTGGGGAGGAGGCAGCCCAGCCTGGGTTCTTCCTGTCACCATTACTTTTAACCAGCTGCAACTGAGGTTTCTCCTTCCTTGTAGGGGCTTTGGTTCACATCTTTCATCCACTAATTTATCTGTCTTTATCCTAAAGCTGATTTCCTGCTTCTCACCCACTATCAGTGCAGTTAACGGGAGCCTTAGCTCCAGTATCCTGTGCCTTATCTTTTAGATATAAATGCAAATGCAGTTTGTAGGTTACCTCATTTATAAATGTGTATTTCCTGCTCGGTGGGGTTTGTTTGTTTTTTTTTTCTTTCCGACAATAACTTTTGGTTATTGGAAAAGTTTTGGAATGTCCATGGGCCCGAGTGTTGCAATACCAGCCATTAGTAAGATTTTGTGCATACACACTCCTGCACTTTTAATGTGTTCTTGGCATTTCTCAAACACTCATTGCTAGTCTAGGTGACAAGCCCATCAAGGAAAAACATACTGTGCTTGAATGGCCTCYGAAGATGCAATGTTTTCACTTCTCTAAACAGCTGTTGCCTTCTGGGGGTTCTTTTGTCATGGGGATGTGATGAATTTTAAGTCATTCTCTTCTCACCTCCATCATGCTCTCAGCTAGAAAAAAATCAGTTTGAGAAGAGGCAATTAGCCAGCACTCAATTTGCTGCAATGCCATAATAGTAATAATAATGTTGTTTGGTCTGGATACCCTTAGGGACACAACAAATTCCTTATCTTGTGCAGTTACTGGAGTTTTAATTTTCTTGTTTTCACTTCATTTTCTTTTGTATGAAAAGGAAAACCAAAAAAGCCAAGATGCTTTGGGCATTCTCACAGTCTAAAATAATAAATGTGTGTGCTTGCAGTGACGTTCTGTTTGGAATTCTGTAAAATAAAAAATATTTGGAACATTTGTATCTCAAAACTGTTAATAAGAATTATTTTCAGAATTTTATTACCTGAATATAATTAGCATGATTTACTTTTAAGGTGATTGCACCCTCATCCTGTAGGATACCAAAGGATCCAAACTCATGATCTGCTTAGAGAGGAGATGGTCAGGTTAACAATGGATAGGTTCATTCAGGGAAACAAATATTAGTTTTGTATTCTTAAAATTATTGACATTTTTCATTAACTTCTTGATACCAAGAAAAAAAGGAGTTGATTTGCTTGAGTATCAGCACCATGTTCAAACTCAAAACAATCAAATATACCAATTGGRGTAGTAGTCAGAAAATTACCTTGAGATGGTTTGGCTTTTCCTTTCAAAAGTGCATCAATGGTGGCAAACTTACTGAACTGGCAAAATTAAACCAAGCGAAAATTTCCACTTCATCAACAAGTTGAATCATGTCGTGCCTTATAAAGCATGAAGTTTAAAAATAAAGAGTGACTTATGTTCATGACAACTCCCGGCTGTGATACCACTTCTGTTCTTATTTTCAGCGTAGTAAGCTTCTGTAGCTTGGAGTTCTTTTGCCTTGTACAGTACAGTTAATTTCTTTCTTAAAACATGCATAGCAGAAGCCAGAGATTTAAATCTCCTCTTTCCTGCTGTGGCTAAACCACTCAAATAAATGGAAATGGGAGTACCATGTGTAAATAAGGAGAATAGTATCCTATGATGAATTATTAACATGACTGGGTCATCACCTGTTGAGGTGATCCAGGGGTGTGGGTTTCTTTTCAAGGACATTAATCTAGATCTTGTAGAACATCCCATTCCATTTCCTGTTCTGTCTAGTTGCTATTAAGAGCATGACTATGCCCGGAAAGATTGAGAAAAATGCTGCTTTTTTTGAGAATCACAATAGGATACAGAGGGAGTCAATTATCCTCAGACAGGCACCATTCAAATTCCCAAAAGCACTGGAAGTGCCAAGAAAACCCCAGAAAGTTCAGCTGCTTTGTTTGGCTTGGAAAAACCCTCAGTCAGAAATTTGGCTTTTCATTTATCCATGATCCCTCCAGCGAGCTTCAGCTGGAGCCTGACTGAAGTCACAGTGTGTTTCCCTGACCAAATATTCCACTGGAGCCACATTCAGGCACGGGACTTCTAAATGCATTTCAGGCCTAGGCTTCAAGGCACAGGGAGCTTTTCTACCAACTTCAGAGTTTTAAACTGAGCTCCATTTGGGCTGTGATTGCCTGCCAAGTTAAAGCACAGCACTCACAAGGTTTACAGATCATCCTGTTACTAGGTGGGCAAAACAACCCCAACAGAATTGTCTCTTGGAATCTGATGAGTCTTCTGGACTGGAAGCAGGAGCGATCAAACAGAAAGAAAGGCTTGGAGAGGAGACAGTATATACATTTCAAGGCTGTGAGCCGAGCCAGTTTCAGCTGACTGCTGGCAAAATTCCACCCGTCCTTATTTTCTATAGACAGGTTTATCTGCTCCCATATGTTAGGCCCTGCTTCAGTTCCAGATTCATCTGCTTTCATTCTTTTGAATGCATCTGTCCTGTTAGTGCTCTGCCTGGGGAATTAAAAGGCATTAAAGTGAAACCGGTTATTTCCGTGATTTCTCACTCCTAGAATGCGACAAACTCGCTACAAAGCTTTTTCTGTGCCTTGCATGAGCATACCAAATGTATGGAAGCCAAAGCAAAGAGGCAGAGCGTGTCCTAAAAGGATTTCTTGGCTTCCATGAGTGGTTATGACTTTTCAGGATGAAGGATTATTGAACGTTTCCCAAAGCAGCAGCTGTAAAAATGGCTCCCACACCGGGAGGAGGAAATATATGCTCTAATCCTTGAAATGGTGATCGGTGCCAAGATATCCTGGGGACAAACTGAAATCCCAGAGAGAGATACCTGTTAGATTTCAGGACCATTGAAATACTAAAATCTCCTCAGGGTTTTCAAAGTTTCTCTATTTTTCTATCAGTTTCGTTTGCAAYGCCCACTTGTTGCCCAAGGGGAAGTAAGCTGCTAACACTTTACTGACCCTCCARAAAGCATAAATTGACCTTTGAATTCAGTAGTACCCTGTCAGACTGACAGACTCCAGACTGTAGTTTAACACACTTTTTTACATTAAGAGCCTTTATCTTCTCCCCACTTTGCAATGTTAAGCTATTCCTGAAAATACACATCCTTGGATAAGTGTATAATAAAATTTGTGGAGAAATAGGACAGAAATTATGCACAGTTTCTTCATTGTCAGCATTATTTCAGCTGGCATTTCAGCATTGTCAGCTCATGTTTGGAGCTCTTCTCGAATGTCTGCCAATGCTTTTTCATCCCTGACTCAAGGGAATGCCAGGAGCCTTCTCAGCCTTGCCCAAAAGCATCAAGTGCATGATCTTTTATCCATCTCCACTGAGGAGGCTGTGCAGCAATCTAACCCCTTTCCATTTGTGTTGGAGCAATGCAGCACCTGATCACATGGGCTTTAGGTCCATATCCTGCCAGGCAAACTGGGGTCTATATATAGGTCCTAATCTTGCAGCAGGTTCTGTGGAAGCGCAGAACTGCTATTAGATGTGCATAGCTGATTTAACGTCAGGTGGTCTGACATATTTGTACTCCTGAATTATGAATGAAAATTTCTCAGAACTTAAATATATCATTAGAAAATTACTAAGAGCAATTTCCTCCCCTTCACATTAGCATAATGAAATTCACCATAGAGTTTTACTTGCCCTAAATATATAGATCCTATAGAAAGGTCAGAAGATGTCTGAATGCTGTATAAAAGGAGTAGGATGTACATACAGATTTACAGGAGCGTTACAAAGCAGCTGTATTTTGCCTTCCAGATTACCATTTCTGAATTTTGAGCATTCATTGAAGCTTTCAAGTATCTTTGTAAAATCCCAGGTGACTCTCAAGAAGACATTGTCCTGAACCGTCTGGAATATTTTTCTTTGAAGTCATAGCAATTGTCTATGAACATCAGAAAAAATGGAACTGAACCATAAATACGGTATCTTGAGTTTGTATTTCCCTTTGACACACTCATCTAAGTCAAGACTCTAAAAATAATACCTTAATTTCTACAATCTGCAGAAATTGTTCTGTTAGTTATCCTTTCATTTCCACCCCAGTTCTGGCATTGTTGCAACAGCAAGGAAGCATCATTGACATCAGCACAGCCAATGCAAGATCTGAAGCCATTAACACTGAGGCCTTGTTCTCGTAACCTAACTCCTCTTTCTAAATGTCGGTGCCTTGCATCTCTTGCTCCCCTCTTCCCTGAATTTTTGTGTTCCTCAGTAACAGGTAAATCTCTGCTGCTCTTTTCACTTTCATCACTGGGCTCTTTGTGTCTTTTCCTCCCCTTTCTCTGCACTCTGAATAAGTGAGAGAGTACGTGGGTGGCTGGGGCATCTCTCTCAGTGATCATAAGAAAGCATGTATGAGGGGTGAGGTAGGATCAGATGATCTTCTCAGTGGCATGGGTGAACTGCTGAAGTCCTATCTAGTCCTGTGGCTCTGGGTTCAATGAAGCTTAGAGCATTCAATAAATACTCAAAGGATCAAGTTGATTTATGTAACTTGTTTCTATGAAAGACRTAACATTTTTTAAAGGTGATCAAATATGCCAACTGTAAAATATGAAGTGTCACTTTTGACTGCTAAGTTTGTTAACATAGCAAAAAAGCTGTAATGTGCAAACCAGAGGCATAGCAGTTGTTCTTCCTACTTAAGTAATTGGGATTCAGTAAAAACTGTCAGTATTGGTTGAGATGTTTTATAGTTGCTGTCCTGTATAATTTGATCTATAAGTTATTACACAACGATAATAGTCACAAGAGAATCCTGTGATTTACAGGGTATTCTGTTGGGTTGTTATTCATATGTGGACTGAAYGCTTTAAATAAAAATACTGTAGTTATGTAATTTAAAAATGGTTTATGATTCTTACCAAATAACTATGATTGCAATATTTGGCATCATTTGATATTATCTTTATGGGCAAACTTTGAAATCAGATGGAAAGTGAAAAATACTTCTGCTGTAAATATAGCCAGCTCTGTCATTTTGTTCTGTCATTCTCATTGCTCCTTATATCTCTGAAAATACACTGTGGTGGTTAACCTTGGCTGTCTGCTTCCCAAGCAGGACAAGGGGAGAAAATAAGATGAATTAAGCTCATAGGTTGAGATAAGGGCTGGGCAATCATTCACCTATTACTGTTATGGGAAAACAGACTCACCTCAGAGAAGATTAATTTAACTAATTTCCTATTAGGAACAGACTAGACTGATGATTAACAAAAACAAAACTAAAGCCACCTTCCCCCACACTCTCTTTCTTTCCAGGCTCAACTTCACTACTTTTTTGATGACTTTTCTACCTCTTCCTCTCCTTCCCCAAGTGCTACAGGACAATGTGGACSTCAGATTGTGGTCAGAAATTTGTAACAATTTCTCTTTGGCAGTCCTTTCTCATGCTGTTCCCCCACTCCAGCATGGGGACCCTCCCACAGGACACAGTCCTTCATTAACTGCTCCAATGTGGGTCCTTCCCCTGGGCTGCAATTCACCAAGAAATGCTCCAGTGTGGGTCCCTTTCCATGGGTGCAGCCCTTCAGGAACAAACTGCTCCAGCATGGGTCACCCRTGGWGTCACAGGWGCAGCAGAAAACCTGCTCCTGTCAACAGGCTCCATCACGGAATCTCCTTGAGCTGCAGTTTCCTTCAGGAAATACCCAGTTTTGTGRCATGTGGCAGACTTCAGGGTCCATATCTGCTCCCCTGGGGACATCCAGGGCACAGTTCACCTTGCAGACAGCTTTGCCAGGGGCTGCAGGGAAATCTCTGCTCTGGTCCCTGGARCACCTYCTCTCCCTCCTTCTGCACTGACCTTGAGGTTTGTAGGGTTGTTCCTCTCACAATTTTTCTCTCTCTGTCTCTCACAGTGTTTTTGCTGTGTCTTCAATGTGTTATCAGAGAGCTGCTACCAACATTGCTGATGGGTTCAGCTTTGCGGATCTGTATCTGTGGATTTGKGGATCTGTGGATCATCCAAAAATGCCTGTCTGACATGGCCCCAATTCTTGGACTCTTTTCAAGAAAGCCATCCCTATATTGTTGCCCCTGGCTTACTGAAATCTTGCCATGTAAATGCAATATGCAAGCATATAATGGAAGTTATTTTTATTTTCTCCCTTTATTCTCAGTAGTTTCATCGAGAAAGTATGWAAGTTTAAATACATTTATCTGTCTCCAGGCAACCTACAGTTCTATAAGTGTTTTTCATTACTGATGTTGGCGTTTCTTTTATTTTTGTGGTGTAAACGGGCTGCAGAGCATTTGTCATGTATGTTATAGCACACTTTGTACATTGCTTACTTGGAGTATGTTTTTGTGTTCTAAAAAGACCTTATAAGTTTTAGTCCTATCCTTGTCTTCAAAAACCCATAATGTCCTTGAGGGCACCAATGGTTCCAACATGGCTGTGCTGCAAGTGTAATTTGGCAGTGATCAGAAAGAATTTGTCAAAAAAAAGACATCATAGAACATTTTAGACTTTAATAATTCTCATTTTCTCTAACTGCTGAAATAAATAAAGACTGAACTGTCTAACTTTTGTGGTTGTGTGCAGTGACCTTGTGGATCAATGTACTTCAAACACCTGGTGGTAATGATCTGAWGTTTTTTTCACTGAACCTGGATTTCTTTGATGCCACTTTTGTTAGAAGAGAAAAGGCTAGGATGTGTTCACATCCTCTCTATTTTTCCCTGCAAAATAAAATATGTTAACACTGATGACRATGATGATAGAAGATGGAGTTCTTTTGGAGGAAACCCAGCATTCTCTGATTTCCTCCTGCCTTGAAGCCTGAGTGTAGAATAAAAACATGGTGTTCTGCCCATTTTCTTCAGCACAACCAGCAGAAAAAATCCTCCTGCTGTGGCAGAAGATCAGACTAATATTTGCTAGGAAGTTCTGATGTTTCTGACCATAACAAAAAACAATTTTGAATTTACACTATTCTTCAGACTTAGTTATTTCTGCCTCAAGTGGTCTGCTTCATTACATAGCTTGTACTCTCAGACAGAATTATTGTGGGGTTTCTGTRGATTTTTTTAAGCTTTCTGTCTTTATCAAACTTGATAAATGACATTCATTAGAGCTGCAAGATTTTAAGTCTGAAATTTAATTAAAAGACACAACTGCAAGGTTATTGTAATTAAATAACACATATTCACATGTAATTATTAATATGGAAGTTACTTTAATGGAATTGAAGTATTTGATGGTTGATGTAAAATAAATTCTGTGATCCCACAAGTATCACCAGATCTTATGTGAACATGACATCGGTGAGAGCTTTTTGCTCTTTCATTTAATTGGTCCTACATAACACCTTAAGGATAATGCTCACACTTCCTATACAATTATAGGGACAGACTTTTCCCTTTGTTCCTAGGGTACATACAATATCCTGAGTTGGAAGGGACCCATAARGGTCATYRAAGTCCAGCTCCTGGCTCYRCACRAGACAGCCTYGGTAAYGACATCATGAGCCTGAGAGCGTTGTTCAAACRTTTCTTGAGCTCTTTCAGGCTGGTGCTGTGRCCACTGCCCTGGGGAGCCCGTTCCAGTGCCCAGCATCTGAGTGAAGAATCTTTTCCTAATATCCAACCTGAAACTTCTCTGACACAGCTCCATGCCACCCCTTGAGTCTTGTCACTGGTCACTGGAGAGAAGAGGTTGGTGCCTTCTGCTCTACTTCCCCTCATRAGGAAGGYGTAGACTGACATGAGGTCTYCCCTCAGTCTCTCTCAGGCKGAACAGTCCAARTRACCTCAGCYGCTCATCATMAGTCTGCCCTCAAGGCCCTGCACCACCCTCATTGCTCTCCTTTAGACGCTCTGTAATAGTTTCATGTCTTTCACATATTGTGTCACCCAAAACTGTCCCCAGCACTGGAGGTGAGGCCGCCCCAGCCCAGAGCAGAGCGGGACAATCCCTCCCTTGCCCGGCTGGCGATGCTGTGCCTGATGYCCCCAGGACAGGGYTGRCCCTCCTGGCCCAGGGCACTGCTGGCTAATGCTCAATTTGTCATTGTCATCGACCAGGACCCCCAGGTCCCTTTCCAAGGCACTGCTCTCCAGCCTCTCATTCCCCAGKCTGTCCGTACATCCTGAGTTGCCCCATTCCAGCACTCGTTTTGTTGCTTTGTACCTGATTAAATTGCACTGACAGAACTAAAACTTTRCTTGCCAGTAAAGTAAGGAGTTTTACTTGAACATGATTTCAGCTCTTCCAGGACAGAACTATACCTTGTTTAATGTTCCTGTCTTCAGACCCTCTGCCTTCTCCCTTGGCGAGTACCTGAGACCCTTTACAAGGATCCATTTATAGCCTCCTCCTGGCTCTTTCCTAACTGTTTCCCTCAGGGGAAGCCCGACTGTGGCTTCTGGGAAAGAACAGGGAAGAAGAAAATGAAGGATCAAAATCCTGCTAGTCTAGCTCCATACTGTTTCCCACCTCGCTGTCTGTTTCATACTATCTCTTTTTTAAATCATGACATAAATGCTAGATCAAGTATAAGCTGAATGCTTGGAAAGAGAGTGTCCTGAGAAAAAGGAAGGAAGCAATGCCAGGTAGAGAAAGCAGAGATGAGCAGTCATTCAGTTGCAATTGAGGCAGGGGAAAAGGAGCTAAGGAACAAGAAGTGYAAGAAAAGTTGGAGATGGGGAAAGATCACTAACATTTTATATGTCTATTGCAGAAGATACCAAATTTGGCTATTTGTTTCCTTTACCCTTTATTCAGTAGKCAAAAGAAGAAAACCAGATACAGCTGCTCGATTTAAAAAGCTGCTGTGATTGTTAATCATGAGTCTATTCTTTTTAAATCTGTTTACACCTGTAACTTTTATCTTTCTGAGGAGTGTTCTAATTTCAGAAATATCTCCACTGATGCAATGGTATTTTATTTCTACATGAAGTAAAATGCTATTTGAGATGAGTAAATCTATTAGYATCTTCTACCTTTCATAAGAGTGCCTGCTCTGTCTGTTACAAGCTCGCTGGTACTACATAACTCTATTAAGCTCTCCTTATGACTCCCTATTTATAACCATCTAAGTTTAGAAMTATTTGATCACATATTAGCAGTGGTATAATGTGAGAAGCTATTTGTATTTCTGTATCAGCAGATTAGRCATCAGCTATTTTCTCTCCTACATGGCACAGTAAGCTGCAGCGCTGCGGTACTTTGTCAGGAAGTACTGATAGAGGAGATATATGGGGTGCACAACAATTACTGCATCCAATGGAGAGATAAGAGTGCAATTTTACACTGCTGTACACTGTACTTTGTGCTGACAAACAAGCGTCTTTTCACGTTCCAGGAGGACACATAAATTATTTTACAAGTTAGAAGTACTATGCAAGTTTAAGAAGGATCACATAAAAYACACAATTATTTTATTTAGCATAAGATAACAGGTACATGTAGTATTTAAAGCTCACTCCTCTAAACAGAGGTTCTCAATCTATTGTCCAAATTTTTTACTCTCACAGTGTTATGGGRAGGATATAGATTGCAAGATGTGAGGGGAAGAAAGCTTTCCCTTTCATGTGTTTCACTGTTGCTCACATTATGTTTCAATGCAGAATCTGTGGGCTTTGTTTGGCTGAATACATCTAATATTTTCCCTCCAGTTTGAATGGAGATATGGTCAGACTTCAGTGACTGCATACACTGCAGCAGAGGCAAAATAATTCAGTCTTCGATCTGCAGATTTCCGGAGACAGCAAGGCAAGTAGAAACATTTTTCTTTCCTATTCTTGATCAGCTTTTTATCAGCCATGTGGAACCACTTTTGTTTGCTCAGCCACAGTTAGACTGAGGTACATTTTAATAAGATCCATATGCTGAAGGATTTTTAGGCCAAATACTGGAGACTCTTCTCATTCCATGTTGGAACACAGTATAAATCCTGCACATATATATCTGCATATGCATACATGTGTATGTGCTTGCATGGATACTTTGCTGTACATATACTTTTTTTTCCAGTTCCTTAGAATTTTTTTTCCTCAAAAATTTCAACATTTTAAAATGTCAGAAGCATTGTTGCTAAATACCACTGCAGTTTCTAATTGTCTTCTGGAAAGTCCTCGAGTTAGATATTTATTCTAAGCTATGTGGTATGGGTAGAATTAACAATTTTCCTGTCTGATGAGGAAATAATCAAGGACATATCATTATTGTATTTAGAGGTTGATTGGGCACAGCAGCATTGTGGAAGTGTAAGGGAATGGGTGTTTCAAGAGTGAATGTGGCTTCAAAATATGACACATTAATCTGCTTTGCTGAATGTATCCTAGAGAAAAAAGTCRAGACATGTAACAATTTTTCCATGATTCTGCAGTTCAGACAACAAGATGAAATATGATAAGAACACAATACCAAAAATAATTAAATGTGCTTTTAAACAGGGAATAGTCTTCTCAGTATTGTATTATTTCCAGGATTTTCCAGGACTGTTTCTATGTATAGGACCAGTTTTGTGGTGGTGCAACAGTCTCTCAATGGCATCAGCCCAGCAAAAGACTGTATAATGAAGAGAAGAATGAGGCCCATTGTTCTCAACAGGAAGACAGTTTTCTGACTTATATGATCAGAATAACTCAGTGATTGCCTTGTTTCTTCTCTGCAAGAGAGGACACAGCTGGAGAGAGAGGAGCACATTCACAGCATGCGGCTACCTCGGTACCAGGGCTGGGAAAGGCTTCACTGACAGGACCGGCATAGACAAAATCCCCAAATAAAGTCAATTGCTGGGAAATACTGCAAGTCAATCCATGGCGAGGAAGTTCATCAGTGCTCACTGCATCACTKCAAAATGGGAAAAGCAGTAGCTTTGAAAGCTAAGCAAATCCATAATTTTCTGAACAAGGAACAATCTCATAGCTGAAAGAAGAATAAGTTATAAAGAAAAATGAATGGAAGTGGAGGCAATTTACTGCTGTAGGCATAGAGCTAGAGGAATTGCTTTTTGTCAAAAATTGACCTTTTCCTCTTCAGTGTATCTTCTTCCATACTGACCTATCTTAAAATCTGGGTAATTGATGTCCACTGTGAGCTACCTTGGGATTAGAACTTATTCGGTCTGATTTTTATGTATGTCAGCTACTGTTCAGAGTCTGGCAAGTAAACAAATTCAGTTTCAGATTAGTTGACTCAGTTGTTTCACTGAAAAGAGTCAAAGGTTGGAGATCTTCCTTGACTCTACTCTCTTCTTTTTCCTTACTGTGGAGTTTTCCTTGGTCACTTCTCTGGAAATGAGATCAGCAAACAAAATAAAATTTAATAGCTTTTTTTTAATTAAAGTTTGAAAAACGGAGAAGGGAAATGCTTCTTGAAAGGTGAAGGGAGTGGTGTTTTTCTTCTGTGGGACTGAAGGAACATGATTTCTAGATAAACATAATTTTTGAAGATTTCATTCTTTCTACAGCTGTGGGCAGGACTGTACATTTATGTTGTGTGTTCCCTGGACTGATTCCTACAATACAAAAGAGTTTCAAATGATACCTCATGCAGAGTAATGCAAAACCAACTGAATAGCGTGCTTAATATGCTTGAAAGCAGCCAATTTACATCAACAATGGAGTGAGCCTGTTTTGGCTGATATTTAAGAGTTGAAAATAAGGTCTTCACGAATATTTTGTTTGCAGCAACATTATCTCCCTGCTCTGAACTTCCATGGTGACTGCAGTGGGTTGCAKTCCTGTTTTTGTCTAGTATAATATTTAGCAATCTTAAAGTCCAGAATCTGAAGGTCATCCTGTGATATGAGTCAGGAAACTCTGGGCAGCCCTCACACTACTAAATTTAAGTCTTAAAGGACATGTGGCTTTCAATTTTTACTTTYTCAGTCCTCCTACCATGCTCTACTGGTGTCAAGATATTCTGGGCTTCCTTTTCAATGGAGTGAATGTTTCAGACTATCTTCGGTTTTCTGAAATTAGATGATCTCATGGTCCCCAATTTCCAGGGACCACCTAGGTTGTTGCTCAGAATCAKTCTCCAACAGTTCATTCTTCCCAAAGCAATTTTTACCCTGCTGGAACCTCCCTCTACAGAGTTCAGAAAATGATCAGTTTTCAATTTTAGTTTGAGCTTGCCATTCCCCACCCCCACACCCCCAAATGTCAGTATTTCCTGTGGAAATAAAATTTTTAGTTTCAACCAGGTTTTAACAAAGAATCTAGCTGCCGCAAAACTTGGTCATAGTAAACTGTGAGCCAAACTGTGGAAACTCTTCATGCCAGGGCTCAAAGCAACCCAAACCACAGTCATCCTGCCTAGAAATTAATCAAAACAGAAAAGACAACACTGAATATAATTTTCAGCTAGAGTTTTACCCGCCTTCTGGAAATGAAACACACATTGAAACCAAATGTTGTTTAAATCAAATGAGTGATTATAGCAGGCAGTAAGACATGAGACATGTTCACTCATTAGTGATCTACTGGAATGTATTTGTGGCTTGGACATCCTCTTGACTCCTGAGAATCTTTATCCTTTTGCATTTCCCACTATCATTTCTTTKTCCTTTCTTGCCAGATGAGCCACAGACAATTTAGGTAGCTATCTTTATGTGGGTTAAACTGATTTTGTCTGGCCCAAATGTATATAATGCATTAAATGCTAAACCAGATTAATTATTATGAAGTTTGTCTGTTCCTCCTGATTGAGAAGAAGTTGTATTAAATCATATTAAAAGGGTCTATTTTAGAATATTCTTTCTACTGGTTACTTGACAGGGGAGAACTGTCAGAAATAAAGTCCATGCAATTACACTCAAAGCTGCTTTCTTTTGCCTACATTTTATCACAGAATCACAGAATTGTTAGTGTCAGAAGAGACCTCTGGAGATCATYGAGTCCAGCTTCCCTGCCAAGACCTAGAGCAGATCAAGATGGGACCAGGGGGGTTTTGAATGTCTCCAGAGAGGGAGACTCCACAACYTCCCTTATATGAGGTGTCCTTCTYGGGAAGTCCTGCTGGTATCTCCCAAGCTGTAGCTAATTTGAATTTATTTTTCACAAAGAAAGATATTCTGTGTGATTAGCTAAGACAAAATTTTATTGCTATGGTGTAGAATTTTCCTTAAAGGATGGCAGGCAGCCCCATGTCTTGCAGCAAGAATCTTACAGCAAACTAGGCAAAATTGGATACTTCTTTCATATAACAACAGCTAAGCAAACTGGGAGTCGCTATAAATAAATAGGAAGAGATTTATGGGCAGTTGGGAATGATAGCTCATATTTCTGATTACCTCCTTGCAAACTAATAGAAAAGTAGTTGAATTATCTGGTCATAATTTGAGAAGGTCACTGGCCATTCACAATGCATTAGGGACGTTTCCTAAAGTATCTATAGCTTTTTATTGTTATCTGCATATTTTCTTACTGTCAGATCAGTTAAGAATTTGTTGTGCTGGTAAAAATGTCCAGATCTCCCCCCTGCCACATTATGTAAATTGGGTAGCCCGAAAATGCTTTTGTGAAAGGTGAATTAAAAAAAAAAATTAAATAAAATCTCAAAAATGTCAATGTCAAGATTTTCTATTTAGAAACTGTGGGGTTTTTTTTTCTTCAGGATTTCAAGAAACAAACTCAATAATACAGCAATTCTGAGGTAACATGAATTCTTTTTATTGCTGACTAGAATGAATTTTGATGTGTTAAATCATTTATTATAAACATTTGCCTATGAAACAACCACTTTTTGGACTTTTTTTTTTTTACATACTCAGAAGTCATAAAGAGCAACTGAGAAAGGAGYCCAGTGAATATTTGGTGTTTGGCAGCTTAACACTCCTTTAGTAAAAGAAACCTCACTGGTGTTATCTCACTTTCTATATTTCTGTATAAATGAAACACAGAAGARCTCTGCTGTTTGCCATGCATTTTCTCTAAATGACTCAAACATGGATTTCCGTTACCATAAATCCATATATATATTTAGGAATACAATTCACATATGACTTCATTTTACCACTGTCCCAAATCCAATCCCAGAATTTAATATAAATAAATGTTCACTGTGAACTCTTTCTGAGATATCTTTTTTCATTTGTTTCTTATTAAASACAGCAGTGTAAATTCAACATTCGTAAATTATATAATTTTATCAAGAATGTTTTATAGCAAATTTATAAAGTAAAATAGAATGTTTGGCCTTGAAAAGACAAAGTTTAGTTTTCATCAAAATTTTAAAAAGTAAGGAACAGAGTACAGTCTGTCCATTTTCTCATCTGTACTCCTACATGGAAAAAAAAATTGTAATATCATAAAAGAAAAAAATGGGAAAGAGATAAATTCTGAATAACTTCATATCCACAGGGTTAATAATTAAAAAAAAAAAAACCCCTAAAATTAAAATTTGCATTTAGTTATTTTASATCTCAGATGCAATTTTTGCAATTAAAAAACCCAACACAACTAACGTAATATTTTCTGAAAAATAAATAATGCTTTCTGAACAAATAACAACTTGGTACTTTTGGGGTTTCAGTTGTACTTTGACCAAGACATCCTAGTAAGGTCTTTCGGTGTCCTTATCTCTTGAGAAAAGGTACAGGACATTTCATTACCTCTGATGTTCTCAACTACTACATGCTCAGGAAAGGAAAATCAATATGGAATACACAACAGCAGGAAGAAAATGTATGTGCTAGTGCAGTGGTAGGTAGTGCAGTGTTGACGCTAAAAGTCTTGTTCAGGGTGGACATCATGTTCTTCAAACATTCTTGGAGCTCTCTGATGTCCTTTTGGCACTCCAGATCCAGACAAGTCAASGAAACTTTATTAATCATCTAACAAACCCAGAAGTGTCCTCCTCATATCCAAAGGGCTGTAGGAAAAACTGAGCCAAAATATGTAATTGAAAAATAATTCCGTGTCACTTTGTCAGCAATTCTTGTCAGTGCCAGTTCTGTGGTGAAGGGTCCTTTACCATCAGTTGCCTCAAAATGTTCTTAATCTATTTCTTCAAGAACTGGACTTGTTTGATGAAAATTGCTCTGTGTGTTGGGTTTTTTCCATCAGTTTTCACAGTGGYTCCCATTTCATATATTTTAATGCAYTTTAGAAGGCYGCTGCCCTCATTAAGTACTTAACCTGGACTCGTATTTCATCTGGCAGGAGTTACTGTGGTAAAAACAAGATCAAATCGTGTACAGCCGGTTTTGCTGTGAACACCACTGCTCTCTCTTTGCCTGTTGGCGTGGCTGACCTTGGCTGTGGCTGCTGTTGACATGGCCACTTAGCCAGAACTTGCTGCAGGTGGAATGAGAAGGCTTACTCACAAGGGTGTTAAGGCAACTTAATAAAATACAGTTTTATTGGAGAAAAAATAAACACTTTATAGTTGCAGCAAATATCTCCTGCTCMGAGTAAGCTGTGAACATTTGAATATTTATATTTAGTGTTTCAAAGGGAAATACAGTATGCTAGTTAATAACAGTGGCTGATACTAATCATTATAGCAATGCCACAAAACTTTTATTCTTGACCAGTTGTCAGACTTTCTTTTCATGTTTTGAGGTATTATTTGATGAATGCAAAAAGTAGTACTAGAAAAAAATACTACAATTGCAAATGGAAGACCAACAGCAGGGTACAAACCTACTTTAAAAGTATTCCAACGCTTCTGAAAGGGCACTAGGCTTTTATGTTTTAATATTTTCATGTGAATTGTTGCTGACCTAAGTGGTTATTCAAAATTTGGTACAGGGCCAGCTGCAGCTAGGATGAGAAACTGGTGATAATGCTCTCCAGTTAATTTGCAAAAGACATACAAAATTCCATTTAACTTATATCAAGAGTCCAACAGCAGACAGTTTATTTGCTCACAGCTTCAAGTCCCTTTAACAGAACCAGAGAAAAGCATATCCATATCTGTCTTTTGGTTTTCCTGGCATCTATGCTCCAGCCCTTAATGTGGTGRTCTATTTGGCATTCTGCTCCTCTTCTGCAGCTTCCCTCATCTTTCATCTCTCCACATAAACACACAGAACTCCATTAAAACAATAAAAATACTGTAAAACTCTTCCATTCAGATATAAATTGTACAAGCCTTCTTTTTTTACACTGCATGGCAATGTATTTCAATGTTTGGGATATGTGTCTAGGACAATTTGAAGAACTYCTAATTCTTTTTTCTTGTTACTCATTACACTCATCAAGCTTTCTGTGATTTGATATCAAGCATAGCAGATGTGCCATGTGGTTCTCCTTAGCTGGAATATGCAAACATAAGTGCACACTGCTTCTGAGTGTTCGTGGGGTGGGCTGGGTAGAGAATTACTTGCCACTAACAATAAGCAGCAGTCAAACTGAGAAGGAATACTTTTTCTAAACTTGAAATCAGGACAAAATATCAAAACTTGTGATCTGGGCAATAGCTCTCTTTCATCTGATGCACAAAGATACTTATTTCCCTCCTTTCAGTGCTGTATCTTTACCTCTAATGAATTTGGTGTTAACTCAGCTGAACTGTTTTATCAGTTGGAGAAAAATACTTACTCAGCAGATGCCTCTTCTGGTTCTGATTTGCAAATCTGCTGTTGGCTTGAAAGGAGACAAAGAAATTGAGGAAATAAACTTCTTGGGCAAAAGCATCTAGTTTGGATAACAAGTACCTCTTCTGAAAAGAGAATTTAAGCGGTTATGACTTTGAACCCATATAGAAGATAGCCTTTTTTGTTTTGGGGCCTAGAAAGCCTGTGTGGGTTAGCTGAGAACTTAGAATAATTTTGTTCTGACTGAGATGATGATGATTTAATTTGATGCTTTCTTAAAAACCAGAAATAATTAATCAAAAGTTCTTCATAAGATTTTATAACCATCACAGGATGTGGTTATATATACATAGAAGAAATACATTCATTTTGTTGTCTTACAGTGTCCAGTTCTGATCTAAAGGAGGCACAGTTCAAGCCAGTCAGTGATGCTATTTTCTCCTTGTMAAAAGTAAACCCTTTCCTTTTATATTTGCACACATCTGAGTTTTACCTCAACCAAGAATGCATCACTTTCCAACTTAAATGCCTTCTCTGGTGGTGGTGTAATTTTTAGCTTTTGATAGATAATGTTTATATCTTTCTATCTAGGCACACACATGTTGAGCACGATTGTATGTGTATTTATATGCAAATTTAAACATGCATTTTACAAAGGCACACAGCATGGAGAACACTTTAATTATCACTATCTAGTTCTAGAAATAAATTAAGCTGTAAATGAAAGAAAATAGACATTACTGTGTTTCACTGGCAGTTCATGTTCATATTTCATCAGAATCTCTGTGTAAGGTCACTATCATTGAACCCATAACAATTTTCAACTGATTTGAGTCCCTTTGAGGCCATCAAGTCCAAACTCCTACTCAGAGCAAGTCCATGAGATCACTGACAAAGTAGTAAAATGAAAAAAAAAATATTTCCAAGTCTTGAAACTGATGTTAGTCTTTAAAACTCTGAGCTGTGTGTTCTCCTGATAGAAACTGCTGCCACAGGAACTGTTCTTTTAACAGGAATTAACACTTAATCTCTTTAGAACMGTAAATCACAAAGTAAAAAGGCCAGTGACCAATGTAAATACTTCAGTCAGATTATTCTAATCAAGAAATACTTATTGCTGTTTTATTACAAGCTACATTTAAAAATCCGTATTAATAACAGCAACTCTAGGGCATGTTTCAAAACCTTAATTTATTCAACTACATCAAAGGAAAATAAATAATATTTTTGGCTTTAAATTTCTATTGTTTGGCACATACTAATGGAAGGATGCATGAGATACTAACAGCCGATTAAAGAAACGAAGGAATAAAATACTCAGAATAAATTGCTCTGCTGCAGTTTGCTATTTATGTCTTTTTAGAACAATCCAGTTTATTCTTGTAGTTGTGCAGAAAGCAGCTTTGGAAACAAAAGCCACCAGCTCAACCAGAAGTTTCTGYACACACAGGCCACGTTTAGCTGCAGTGTTACCTTGTCTTCTTGCTGCTGCTGTCTTGATCACTTGTGTTGTTTCCAAAGGGCACATCAGTTTCCACAGACAAAATAAAGCAAACCTGTCAGACCATTCTAAGATTAAAAAAAATAAAGAAAGAAAAGAAAGCTACTGGTCCTACTTTTTGCCTTCTGATTGTGCTCTTGGCACCTATCTGGTCTTGTCTTTGGCGCTCTGCTCTCTTCAGCCCCTGCATTCTGTCTTTTCAGACAGGAATCTGTGTAGGATGCTGGAAAAACCCACTGAATGATTTTATTCATAATGAGAACACTACTATACATCTGATGAGCATATGGACCTCAGTGGTTCGAGGACAGGGCTGGATTTTTGGATGATATCTTATTTGCTCACTTCAGCTGTTCCTTTCAAGATTCCTTAAAGAGAATTGATCTTAAAAATACGCTTCCCTTGAGAACAAGGCTTTTTTTTTTCAAACTGGATATTCATACTAGCAATCACCAATTATCTTTCTCAATAAATGCATGAAGCAAGGACCTAATTTAAGAATAGATTTCTCTCCCCCGCCCTTTCCAGTTCTCTCTTCATGGCTATTGGATCACAAAAGCAGAAATGTCAAAGTGCTGGTTAATAGACTTCAGGAMTTGTCCTACAGTTTTTGTGTAGAGTGTGATACATTTTCTATTCCCTTTAATCAGTTAAAAATCTGCCCTTTTCCAGGACAGATAAAATTCTGAAAGATACTCTTATGCAAGAAACATGAGCTGCCTAGCTGAACATAATTTTTTACCCTTCATAACTACTTGAAGTAAAAAAAAACATTGGCCCAGATTGTCCTGCCTAAATCTGCAAATAAAGAAAAATTTCAGTATAAAACCTACTTTGGAAAGGTGCAATGAGGGGGATGGAGACTATATAATTATCTATATAGTTAAGTTATATATCTAAGTTATCTATATAATTTTTTAGTGCAACATCTTGCATCTCTGCTCACAGGATTATCAGAAACCTGCAGTGGATGTCCAGAGTTTAGTGCATGGTAAGGAGGAAAGGCAGAGAGTAATTTAGAGAGAAATGAGTTAGTTTTTTCTCAAAGGGAAGGAAGGATCATGTCTTCCTTACATCTCTCCATCATCACGACACATGGCAGGAGAAAGGTCTTGGATGTTAATTTGGTTTCCATTTCTGTAGAATGTATTAAAGGTTACAAAGGAGCTGTATTTATCCCTGCTAAAGCCCTGGGAGACTGACCAGTCTGTAATCACATAGGAAGCCTGTGGCAAAACATAATTTGGACTTGTGTCTTCTGGTTTCTGGTTCAACCATTGGCTTTTGCATTTTTTTCTCTTTTCCTGTGGGGCTCCATGGGGACAATGAGAGGGATCCAATTGATGGCATGGGCTGTAAAGAGACAGACAGAGTCAGTTTGAGGACAAACATGCCTGAATCAGTTCTGCATTTGATAAAGTCTCAGATTTACTGTAACTTCAGAATGCTGAGGCAAGCCTTCTCTGCAGTAGTCCAGCACTGAAAACAGAGTTAGCTGGTTCACAGAGAGGATATTCTAAGCTAATATATTTAGAGTACACTTTGTGAAACTCCCAGTGTTTTGTTCCCTCCAGGACCAGTGTATAGTCTTCAGTTGTTTTTGTTTAAGTTAACAACTGGAAGAAACGCCCTTCCTCTGAGATCATTGATGGCTTACAAACTTTGCCATAATGTTCTAACTTTCCCCTTCAGAGCAGTATTTACTGTGCCAGCAGTCAAGCTGACTATGGTAATTTCATTATAACTCTATCAAATGTGAATCGTCACAATCCAAACCTGARAAGGATCTTACGACACTTTTTAAAAAATACCTTCCAGATAATCACAATCAGATTCATAGGAAATATAAAACTTACAAAGAAATTTTTGGGTTTGGTTTYCACACCAGAAAAAGTTCCTTCCTTTGAAATTTCAAGCATAAGCAGTCAATAAAGATGTTATGCAAAATTTCTTATTTATAGTGGCTAGAATCTTTTTTATTGCATCAATAATGTCATACATCATCGTGACATTTATCAGTCATTTAATCTAGGTAAACTTATTATGTCTGATGTAGTTCCACTGAGATACATCTGTTGTATGCATTTTGTGCTGTTTGTAGCATAGATGGGGTTTAGAACTATGTTAATTAGCGGTAGGAACACTTTTTTTTTAAACTAATTAGCACACTATTATTTTGAAACCATGAACTGTATTCTCATTGCAYAACTTCCTGAGGTGGTTCTATTGTTTAGAGGAAAAAGTTATAGAAAATGACTTATGACTCAAATCTCTTACATTGCAGTGGAACATATGGCACATACTTATATTGCTTTCTCAGTTTCAGCAAAAAATATACAGATTTTTCACTTGTCTGCTACTAAATGTCCCATGAAATTTCAGAATGAAATGGCAAACACTGAATTTTCTAAAATGATACAAAGCCATTCATATCTGATGCAGCAAATATTCCTTCAGGTGGGTTATTATCTGTGAAGTTCAGTTTATAAACACAGTGATGCCAGACTCRGGAGACATTACTATTCTTTTAGTTTTCCTGGTGCTCATCTCAATTACCAATCTCATCCAGTCACATAGATTCATGGAATAATTTAGAMCAGAAGAGA
Source organism: Malurus melanocephalus (assembly GCF_030028575.1). Taxonomy (NCBI): domain Eukaryota; kingdom Metazoa; phylum Chordata; class Aves; order Passeriformes; family Maluridae; genus Malurus; species Malurus melanocephalus. Next base: position 989,654 of record NW_026623359.1, read on the forward strand.
CCTCTGGAGGTTATCTGGTCTAGCATCCTGCTTAAAACAGGCCCAGCTTTGAAGCTGGGTCCAAWTTTTTCTCATGGTCATATTAAGTCAAGTTTGGAAGCACTACAGATAGAAAACATAAACCTTGTCCAAGTAACCTGTTCCAGAATTTGATTGCTTCCACGGTGAAAAAAAATCCCAGGAAGGAGCGGTTAAAGATTCAGAACATGAATAAAAGCTGTCATGATACAGTATGAGTTGTTTTGGAGAGGGAAAGCGGCTGAGACATACTCTGCAAAGGGAGTTATGGCTCAGGCTTTTTCCAGTTATTCTATTCTGCTGCTGGGTGCTTAATACAAGTAGAAAGTTCTGTTTTCATGGGGTAGCTATTTAAAATGYGATCAGAACTTCTCCCTTCAGCACACACAAAAATCCCAAAACACATATTTTRTAAGTGCTTGGAACACAAAAACTGCTCCATCCTCTGAAATCAAAGTGTGGAAAGGTGGTCTCTGATCAGCAAAGCAACTCCAGGTTTAGAAGAGCTAAAAGCTGGGGCTTGAAGGTAGCTGAGACCCCTGAAATGGAGAGTTCAGGTGAGACCCCGTTATTCCCACATCTGTATACTTTTATTGTTGCTAGAGGTAATGAGTTTCAGTTTTATTCCCCTGGGGCTGTCCCCTTTCCCATACCTCCTTGTGAAGGCTACAGACATCAAAATAATGCTTCTTTTTGTTTGCTCCTGCACAATTGCTGTCATTCTTAAGTCCCTGTTCCCATGCAGGAGCTGATTGCTGGACCATGTCCCTGCCCATGTGGAGTTAGTCAGCTTTTTGGGGGGGCRCTTTTCTCCTTTCCTGTGGAAGACAATACAACCCAGCAACATTTTTTTTATATGTTTTGTGCTGAATAATCACATATACTGATAACACACTCACAGCCAATCTGGCTTTTTCTGAGACTATTTGCAGAGASGAAAGAGTTTCTAGCCTCAGGCATGCAGACCAAATTTGTAGTGACAATTTAAGAGTTTTWTCCATCTGTTCTATAAAGCAATGCCTGGTAGTCAGAGGAAGGAATAGACACTCAGGGAAGGCATCATTCATTCTCCTCCCATCAGAGCAGAGCTCACCAGGACAGATCCCACAGAATTTGTAGAATTTCCTTGGCATTCATAGCTGCTTTCTTCCTATCCTGATAACACTTACTCAGAGTGGGTAAGAGTCCCAGGTTAGTACATATTCATTTTTTATTGTTTTACAGTGTTCCCTAAATCTGTAGAAATCTGCTCCCTAAATCTTGTGCTTAATGAGTACAACACTATTTACCTATCTATGCTAATAATGGTGCTCTACATTACAATAGACATACTAATCACTATCTAAAAATTATAAAGTACAGCATCAGACTATTTTTCTTGATGAAGACCATCTTCTGTCTAAAATGAAAGCAGAAGCTGTAAGCAAACATAGAAAGGGAAGGAGGCTTCTCTTATTTGAGCAGGAAAGGACAGGGTTAATATTTTGCCTTTCAGGTACTAAATGTGCTCCTTGAGTACTTCCTCCAATGACCTAAACATGGCCTACAATAGTCCTCATAGCTTCCTATCTTAAATAACTAGCAGCTTGATTGTGATTTTATCTTCTTTTTACTGAGACAGTTATATGAGAGTGCTGACCTTCAGCTAACTGCCTGTTTCCTCTGCACAGGGTACACAGGACGTGAGAACTTGGTTCAATCAGGCACGTTGAGCCGCATGTAAGGGGAGGTCATGATTGCCACAAGCGATAGAATTGTTTTAGTGCACATGYTATGGTATCTTTGTGGTCTGCTTGGTATAACAGGGGAGTCCCTGACTCATTTTTACCTTGACAGTGTTCATGCAATGACTKATTGAGGATAAATATCACATGCTTGCCAGTGTGGCCAGACACAACCACAATTGTTGTAACAGCTCTTCAGCAGCTCRGGCTGTATTGTTATTAATCTATTTAAAACAATCAGTACACAAATGGAATGGTTAAAAATGCCGTGACAATTGACAATGCAGTCAACAGCTTGATGTCCAAGCAGGGAGCAGCAACGAGTGGTTTTTCCCAGGGATTGGTACTGGGAGCAGTGCTGTTTAGGATGTTTGTCAGTGGGTTCAGAGCACCCTCAGCAAGTTTGCTGAAGGCACCAAGCTCTGCGGTGCACTCACCACACTGGAGGGAAGGGATGCCAGCCAGAGAGACCTTGACAGGCTTGAGTGGCAGGTCTGTGCAAACCACGTTAAATGCAGCAAGGTGAAATGCCTGGCCCTGTCCCTGGGCTGGTGCAATGCCAAGCACAGCCACCGGCTGGGCAGAGAATGGATTGAGAGCAGCCCCGAGGAGAAACACTTGGGGRTGTCAGCCAATGAGAAGCTGAACACGACCCGGCAATGTGCACTCACAGCTCAAAAATCAGTCATCCTGGGCTGCCTCAAAAGCAGTATGGACAGGTGAAGGGAGATGATCCTTCCTCTCTATTCTGCTCTGGTGAGATCTCATCTGGAGTGCTGCATCCAGCTCTGGGGACCCAATATAAAAAAGGCATGGACCTGTTGAAGAGAGACCAGAGGAAACCATGAAGATTATCAAAGGCAACTTTGCTATRAAGACAKGCTGAGAGAGTTGGGGTTATTMAATCTGGAGAAAAAAAGACACTGGGGAGACMTTATAAYACTTTCCAGTACCTAAAGGGGGTACAAAAGATCAGGAGAGGGATTCTRCAAGGACAGGCCACGATAGGACAAGGGAGAATGGCTTTAAACWGRAAGAYAGTATGCTTAGATTTGATATTAGGAAGAGATTCTTTACTGTGAGGGTGATGAGGCATTGGCACAGGTTACCTAGAGAATCTGTGGATGYCCATCCCTGGAAGTGTTCAAGGTCAGGTTGGATGGAACTTTGAATAATCTGGTCTTGCAGAAGATGTCCCAGTCCATGGCAGGGKGATTGGAACAGAATGATCTTTAATGTATCTYCCAACCCAARCCATTCTATGATTTTAYTATGTCCTTTGGGRGAAGGAAGGATTAAAACCTACAAAGTGCCATTGCTCTCCAGATGAGAGAGAGTTGACCAGGAGTCTCTGTCCAGGATGAAATGAGCATAGGGATAGGGATTTTTTAAGTTCTAGTATGCTCATAACTGAGCCAGCATAATGCAAGTAATGTTGTAGWAAAGAGTTTGGATGAATTGTGCACCCAAGACTTAACTCCATCCAGCGGACAGCTAGACTTAGAGGTTTACATCCACAGCAGGTCTTTAGAATTTGATGGCTTGCATTTTTGAATGTCTAATTTCACTCAGAGGCTGTGAAAGCATAGGTCCCTAAACCAGAATAATAAATGCCACCAGACAGATGCCTAAAAGTTGGCTAATGCAGCRCTGAAATTTCAGTGCTTACTTTACTTGTATATCTGATCTTCAAGACCCACTATGCCTGACAGACTGGAAGGGCAGTGATTAAATAAGTTAATTTCTGCACTGTAGACTGTAAGGTGGTCTCTGTGCTTTTGGAGAGAGCCGTTGGTACATTTACCAGGTGGGGAAGCAGAGACCCTTAATTCTGCTTCAGTGGTTTTTAAAGGTTGTTTTCCAAAGGTTTTAGCTTGCTGACACAATGCTTTATAGTAGGTCAATAGGGAATATGGCAAGACAACAAAAASTGTAAAAGCAGCAATTCATTAACTCTGACATTATGGAATAAATCAGTCACTGTGTTAGAATGAGTGTGAATGGTCATTCCTTCCTGAATGACATACTTTCTTTTCATTGGTTCTACAATAATTTTTAAATACAGTGAAACCATCCTGAAAGGCTTTAAAAAAAAAAAAAAAAAGTTTTAAACACAGTATTCCATAGCTTTTTAGTGTCTCTTAAAATGAGGCTTGACACATTTTGTGGATTGTGTGTTGTGGCAGTTCAGGTAAGAAGGGATTCATTTTATCTAACCATATTGCCCCATCAGCAATGCAGATGGTCAGATATTGTAGTAACTCCAGCCTCTCTGTCCTACAGGGCTGAACAGATCAATATGAAAAAGGAAACTCATATATGCTCTGAAAAAGAAATGTTCAATGRATGGAAAAGGACAAAAATTATGGAGGCCACTGTATACATCTCATCACACAGYTTTATTATAGGTTTTAACAGTAAAAACTGCTTAATTTATAGAGGTTAGCTGAAAAATTAACTGACATCTCTACTCTGAACTTCTTGAAAATAAAATGTGCCAGRGTTACCATGTATTAAGATCATTTAGTTGCTGGAAAAAGGCTATTACAGTGTTTCATTGTTATCTTGCTCCTTGTCTCATTGTATTCCTAATTCCTCAGGCTAAAAGCATTGCTCAATAGCAGCAGATATTAATGTCTTTCAATATCAGATACTAGCAGTAAAATGATTTCACCTAGAGTGTTTTCCCTGAACTGTGTTTTCCATTTACTACCACTTCACTGACACTGGAGAAGCTGATGAGCTTTAACTTACAGAGTTCACAGCTTGAATCATGTTGCTTAATTTTAATTTGTCTGTTCAGTCTCATAATCAATGAATAGGAASTGAGCAGGAAGCGCTGCTTCCAGAGAGCAATGATCCCTTTTGCAGTCTGAAGCAGGGTCTGGAAATGACCATTTCTTCTGGCACTGCAGGAACCTGGAATGATTAGATCGCTTCTTTATTTTACCAACCAAATGCTTATACTGGGAAGCAATGAATACATGAAGCCTTTTTGATAAGTGCTAGACAGTGCTCAATAAAGGAGATTATTTGCACAGTCTTTGAGGAACTAGCRGTAAAACAATATTGGGAATGTTCAAAAGCATTGTTGTGCTCTGTTCATAATCATTGATCGTATGGTACCAGCTCATTGTAGGCAGCTTTTCTTTTTGTATTATCTCACTGTTAATTCTCTTTCCTCTGCCCTGTCAGATCAGTAAATGTCTAATACATATTCCTGTTTCTCTCAATCAAGTCTTCCAGACTTTTATTATTCATTATATGAATGCTGTAACTCTGAGACTTGGGATGTACTCATAACTTCACAAGCTAAAGCCAAATGCTTCAGTGAATATTGATGGAAAAGCTGCATTATCTAGTACAAAAGAACTAACTGTCAGTAAAAAGCCAATTTTAGCCTCTTTCAGACAGCATCAGATCAGCTGTAGCTAAATTGTRCCTTTTAAGCTTTCCTTAGCTACAATGTTTCCTCTTAATTACTGTACAAGTGTGTATCACACACTTTTGCAACAGTATTTTACCTTATACTTCCTTATAGTGGCAAAAAGTGATTTTATAAAARATCAGCAGGAAATTATAGCATTCAAGCACTATTTTCTTATCTTTCTATCACTGATTTATCATTATCTAACTAGTTCATTTTTCATTTGTGAAAAGTATGGTTGAATTATTTGGTCAAATGATTGTTCTCACATTGCATACATTGTTGTGGTTTCCTTTTACCTCCACATAGMTTTATTCAAAATAAAGCATGAAAGGAAGACAATAATTTAACGGGAAAAAGAAGGAGTAAATGTGAGAAACAAAATCAAGAGGCTAGCTGGTCTGATGAATTCAACTTGCTTGAGTATATCTTTAAACAAATGCTGTTTCCTCATCCCCAGATTTTATACTGAGAATCTTGCCAGCATATAGGCAGGGCTGAAATGTCACAAGCATGGACTCAGATTAGTTACTCTACCCAGTTTATTCCTTTCATTTCTATATGCTATAGATTACATCCACTTCTTACTTCAAACTCCTGGGAAAGTGGCAGGAGATTTCTCAGCACTATTAAAATGTATATGTAAGATGTYTCCAGCAGAGTAAATGGGATTGATGTTAGATCAGCTGATAGCCAGTATCAGGTCAGCTCTGAATATCCACTCAGACAAACCTCATTGTGGTGATATCCTGTCAAGAATTTGAGGTGTGGACTGGTTTTGTTCTGGGSACTGGGGGTATGGAGGTGTTCTTGTCTTTAGGACCACCCTTCATTTTAAATTCAGTTTGGCATCTTGTCTGCTCACAAGATTCCCAGAAATTCATKTTAACACTGGAAAATGTATTATCATATACTTAATGTGATTAATGTGTATATGAAAATATGCCTTCTTATAAGTGAAGAAATATAAAACTAAGACTCCCATGACAATTTGTGATTACAAAGACTACATCCATCTTGTTCTGAAAATCAATGTAACTTCCCAGTCAAATAAAAGTTGCTCTGTGCATGCATCACATTTAACAAAGGGAATATGAAAATCACTTTGTCATATCTGCAGTGAACCCACATTGCTATATGATTGTCAAAATCAATATGCATGCTAAACATTGCAATACAGCTTTAAGCACCCACATTTTTCATATTACATTGAAGAAATCATATTTTCAAAATGCATTTGCCTGTCATTAGAAATATATATACATTTTTGAAAAGAAAAGTTTTTGGATTGTTTCCAGCTAAGACTATTGCCTTATTGTGTTAGGTGCTGCACACATTTAGAAAGTGAAATGGAASAGTTGCTCTGAAGTATCAGTAGAATAAAAAGGAGACAAAAGGAATACTTTCTTCCCTGATCTTTCTGTTAAATAGTTTTGTCAATATATTTGGATGGTAACTAGAGAACGTGTGCTAGATCTTCACAGCTGTAGAGTTCCCTCTAACTTCAGGATTCCTCTCACCCACTGAGGTCAAACCCAAAACACCCTCCTCAGAAGCAGGCTAAGTTATCCAAAAAAGGGGCAGCCAATAAGGGCCAAATACAGTAGAATCCTTCTGCTTGGCGTTATGAATGAATTATGAATGTCTTCTTACATTAGACATCTAACCTTCCTTGCTGAAAGAGGAGAACAGACTGATCCCATGATATTCACCAGTCTAGGGTCTAGATCCTGGCCTGCAAGAGGCAGAARATCAGGATTATAGCCTAGATCAGTTTATGGGCCCTGGAAGCAGCTTCTGGGATGCAGCTACAGAGAAATCTCACCACTCCAGGGAGTCACCCTGTGCTCTGGCAGGTGGTTCCATGGCTGTCATCACCCTTTGTGCTGGGAGATTGCTAGGATGAATCTGTCCAACCTCAATTTCCAGCTCCACAGTTTCTGTTATTAATTTCTCTGCAGAATARTCCCTTTCTTTTGGATAACTCTGCCACATCTGAGTACCCTATATTCATATAATCAAGCTTTCCCTTTTCTCAGACATTTCTTTAGCTGAGAAGATGSAGCTCCTTCTCTGGGAAAAATAAAAAATTGTGACTCTCTTGAAGATTCTTGAAGATTTTATGATTCCCAGTCTTTTTCAYACTAGTTCATACTTTTTCATACTAATTCATACAATATCTTGGTAAAAATCTTACCAGCTCTGCATGCAGAGGAAAGGTAATTTCCTAATTTCTAGATATTGCCATTTATGCATCTGAAAATTGCATTAGGCTTTTAGCTTCCACACAGTAGCTGAGAGCACATGCAGAGATGATTATCTGTGATGATGGTCTCTGCTTTAGCTGGTGATCTTTCTGTGATATATTACACCAGCGCCATTATTTCCATTTGTTCCTTGCTTTTAAAAAACATTGTGCCTACATTGAGCTTGTTTCTATTCCTTACAACTCCTGAATCCTGAATCAAATGAAACAAATATATCACATAGGTTTTAATATTTTGTGTTATCTTAAATACACAGTGTCCAGCATTTCTGGTGCAACCCTGTTCTACAAGGATTTTTTCAGATTTTTCTTTCAGAATGTTAGTGGGATTAGTATGTTCAAAGAGATCATTTTAAGTTACTTATGCACAAATGTGTGAATCAAGGCACATCAGATCTAATTCAAACCACCACTACTAATTTAAAGGGGTCTGATCCTAATCCTAGATGTAGGATCAAATAAACAGATTTTTTTTCAGAACACCGAGCACACAAAACACATCTGAAGCAGTATATGGGATGAAGAAAATAGTGTATTAACCACTGAGATATCTCAATTCACTTGGCAGACTTCACCCAAAGTTGTGCACAGTATGGTTGGTTATTACCATACTGTAATTAAATAAGTAATTTTGTTAGCATGAATTTTATTTGTAAAGGTTACTCAGGTTACTGGAACCTGATTTTCAAACACACGAGAAAGCAGCTTTGTATAGACTTAAACCTACTCATCTTTGGTAGATCTAACAAGTACATGATCTCTCCTTCAGTCTGTTAATTCCTTAGAAATAAATAATTGTGAAAGTTAAATCTCGTGCGCTGTCCCTCTTTCTTAACCCTATTTAAAAGAGAGACGCAGAATACRTCTAACACTTTATGGTATGGGAACTAACCCTGTTTAGGATTGCACATATTAGAGAAACTACCAGCTATTGCTGTTCAAGATTAACATAAAATTGGTTTAATATTCTTCTTAGAAAAAAAAATATTCTAAGCTTGAGGTGAGTAGTAAAGATATATTTTTAAAATTTCTTCTTTCTTTATACTTTTCTTTTGCAAAGCTCCATGCRTCAGCCTTGCATCTCCACACAGAGTAATGTGTTTAGGTTAGTGGATGTGTTTTGAGGTTATTCAAGGGCACAAAGGGTTTTGTGTGCAAGTATGGCAAATAATTGGATTCGYTCAATCTAATAAGAATTATCTAATTACAGTAACAACTGGTGCAAGTTCTACATACCCTATCAGAGGCAGAATAATCACATTCTGTACACAGATTTTAATAATTTAGAACTAGTTGAAAATGGGGAGTTGAATCATTTGCAGCTGAACAAGGCTCTGATTTTTTTTTTTATTGCTTAGCTTTATATGTCAAGACAAGATTTGGAACTCAACAAGTAATCCAGTCACTTTGGATCAGATCCAAAATGTTTTACATATTCAGAAAATCCTATGGATAAAAGAATAGTTCAAACATATAACGTGATACCCATAATAAAGAGCCGTGTCAAGAAAGAGTAGGTAATTTTAAATAGAAAATCTAAGCTAGAGGATAATTATTGCCTCCTATTACATTTCAGAAACCAACACATGGAACCCTGTTTTGGAAAGAGYTGGACAACTTAAGCTGAACGAGTTTCAGTTCTTAATAGTATCACGTTAGCAGACTAAATCCTTGACAGGTTTGGACTTGCTTGGGCAGAAAAAAATAGCATCATTCTAAATGCACAGACTTGACTGACAATGCTGAGTCCCAGCTCTCAGCCTTTGACACAACCACAAAYTCTTTACCAGAACTGATACTGTTAAGTGACGTGGTGCTGACTGATTAATGCTCTGGCACTGTCTCCAGTTGCACCACAGAGGTGATATTTTCTGAAGAGGTGCACATCAATACTCAAGACAATGTGTTTATATAAAGTTATTTTATTGCAACTGCATTCATAGGATCATAGAATTGTTTGGGCTAGAAGGGCCTTTTAAAAGTCATCTGACCCAAACCCCTGTCATATCTTTAAATAAATCAGGTTGCTCAGAGCCCCATCCAACSTGCCCTTGAATGTGTTTACAGTAGAGTGCTCAGCTGGTTTGTTGTGCATTAGTCTTTTAAGTRTAAAAACCAATAGAAGGTTATTTTGCACATATAGCCTTTAAAAATGTATAATGTATGCTAAAAAGTGTTCCATTTTGATACCTAGGTACACTGAGGGACTAAGATTTGGGACAGGTTGCAGAAGAAGTTGAAACAGAGACTGGACCCCAAGTTCCCTGCTATAACCTGTTCTCCAGCCACTCTGCCGTGAAAACTTTATATCTGATTCCCAGAAATAGAACCAAATTTCATGTTCTTATTTCAATTGTACCAGTAGACTAGGAGATAGATTTATTTTTCATTTTCATCTTTCTAAAGTTTTAAATGATAGCAAGTTGTCTTTCATTAATTCAACCATTCTATTTTTACAGCACTATGTASATTACATTGTATGCTGCCTGGTTATACAAAGGCTTAGTCTCCCGTACAAATTTCTCTTCTTCATTTCCAGTACCACATGAGTTATACTCATCCTAATGTTTCCTACCAGAAGTATTTATTTTCCTACTTTTAATCATTAGAAGCAATTTTAGAGGTTGTCTGCTTCTTCTTTGTCTGTGTTTGTTTTCCTATCTCCACAGAAATCTAATTTAGCTTGTAAATCCTTCAGGACTCCATGCTTCTTTTAACCTTATTTAWATTTAATAATAAGAATGGACTTTCTGGATACGAGAAATAGCAGATCTAGACACACTGGCAGTGGAAGAATCCCTCCTTTCATTTTTGTTTACACTTTGTTGTACTTTGTTAAATAAGTAGATTTCTATTATTGTGATTCTAGTATGCAAACTTGTCGGGGCTTTTGAAAACTTCCTTCAAACATAAAAATTCAAGGCTTCCAGCAACAGGACAGACAGTCTGATACACTGTTCTCCTGTTCTGAATATTCTTAAAAATATCCAGCAACATCCAGGTGCGTTTCAGGGAGTGCTACCAGAATTAATATTTAAGAAATTTCCCTGTCTGACCATGCAGGAGCCACTCTTGTCAGTTGCTCTCACACCACCTGAGCTCAAACTGAGGCCCCTTTGCAGCTGCACCCCCACACTCAAAATAGTCAGACAAGGTTCCCTCACTGGCTCGACTCAAGGTTTCCCACAGCAGAGTCTCAGACATCTGGATCCTTAAAATAATTTAATCTTGGTACAACAACAAAATTACAGCTCGAGCAGGAACCCCAAACAAAGGAAAGCCTGGACTTTTATACCCTTCTGGTCCCAGTGCAGCAAAGTCCAGAGTCCTCAGGTCCTGCTGTGTCTCCRGTCCCCTTGCCAGGCCACAGGTCCTTGTCGGGCAAAGGCTCAGTATCTCACAACCTTTTGTTTGGGGTTGCCATGCCCCAGAGCTCATCCKGCAGCTCTCCCTGCAGCTGCTCACGGAACTACCTGCCCTGAATGGATTCCTCAACACTRCATAMAAAGAGCCCTGTTGAACCCATGATCAAATTTGTTCCCATATTTAAAAAAACTGAATTTAACCTTGATGAGTGGTMAGACTGCCCTGTGTCATTATGGGGCAGGATCTGTCTGTTAGAAGTGAACATCTCACCATTCTTGTCCTTCCACTTTAAAGTCCTGCCAGCTCTCTTAGTACTTCTATCTGAAACTCTCAGATCATATGTGTCAAAACTTCCTTTGGAAAGGCAAGAAGTTCCCTAAATACTATGACTGCAACACAAATCTAAGAGAGAGATGGCCAAAAAGTATGCAATCTACTGGTTTTGTTAAAATATTCACATGTCATGTGAATGCACAATGGGTAGTGGTAACAAAAAGTGTCACAAAAAACTTATGACCTTGAAGTCATAATTGAATTGTTACATAACCATGACATAGACATCTCATTGTTATATGCCCTTCCCTCTTTTTGCTTTAGTAATTCTTCAAGTTTCAGATCAAATGCTCTGTTTATAACTGGCACAACTATGCAATTCACAGGAAGAACATTTTGCATGGATACTCAGCTTCACTCAGGTCCACCTGCATGATCTTACCAGCCTTAGTCCATTCATATTGCATAAATATAGGTGAGAATAGAGTGAAAGTAATAATAGACTGAAGCCTAAACCTTGGTTGGAGCTCTTAGTCAAGCTGTTGGCAATTAATAAGAATAAAAAGGCAAGGAAGATAGTGGAAATGAGGATATGGATATCATGGCAGCAGATAAATTATAATTATATTAATTATATGGATTAAATGGCAGGAGAATGTGGATGTCTGCTGAAGTCAAGGGAACTGTTTTCACTTCCACAATGCAGAAAAAATATCAGTCTTCCACAAAATCCCAGCCATGAGAGCAAGGTTATAATTTGTCTCTTTGAAGAGAATTTTCATTCACTCTTTACACAACTGTGGAAAGAAGAATGTCAGTCTTATTTACACAAACTAGGATAAATATTTATAAAAGGTTTTGACRCTCAAGTTTCGTGACATAAAGCATGCAAAGCTAATCCCATGTTCAGAAAAACTGACACCTTCCTCTGGAACATCTAGCACGGATCCCTGTTATTGCACAAGAGTGAATAACAATGACCATTGATCTGATTCATAACAAACATTTTTGTGGCTTCAGTGGATCATGTGAATGCAAAGCAAGAGTGAGATTCAGAGCTTAAAACCTGCATTATTGTAGCAGAAAAAGAGAGAAAGTCTTTATCCTGAATACTGAAAATCRTCTGTTCATGATCCATTTTTCCACTTTGTTTTTAAACCACATGCATCTTTAAATCAAGTATACATCACTATGTCTGCTGTCACTAACATAGATGATGAGGAAATGTTGTGTGATTTCTGACAACATCCAAGTRGAATTACAATAATTTCAGAGTTGGGCTTGAAGCCTCCTTCTGAGATAAAGTGCAGCAGAGGACATTCTGCAAGAGTTCTTCCCCTCCTTTCCTTGTGTGAAAGTATTCCTAAAAGCAGCATGAATATTCACAAGGAATGACTATCATCAGCCACTCTGGGCTCCAGCCAGAGGTYTTTTATTAATAAAGTGACGCTTAAGATTTCTTCCTCCTGTGTTAGAAAAGGTGTTGCCAGTCCTGGATCTGGTCCTCAGAAAAAGCATCTGCTACCTGTTGAGTTATTGTGTGGCATTCCTTTACCTCTCTTTTTGAATGCATATTGCAAGCTCTTCTGAACAGGAATTCTCTTAATACTGTAGTACAATATCATTCTTTTCTAAGTTGACACACTRCTAAAAATAGTAAAAGAAGACAATTCTGCCTTATGGGACATGGTTGGATTTTTTTTTTTGTTTGTTTGTTTCTTGGTTTCTTGGTTTTTTGTTTAATTTGGTTTTATTTTAACTTTGGTTTGATTTGTTTTGGTTTGGGTTTTTTGGTATTTTGGGGGAGGGGGTTGGGGGTTTTGGGGGGTTTTGGAGGGTTGTATTTTTTTTTTTTTTTTGCTTGGTTCTTTGCAATGTTTTTCCTTTGTTGTTCACTCTGGATCCTTATACTGTATCCTGAACTTATTGCAATACAAAACTGACATGATATTTGCAGTGATCCAAGMTAAATACTCATTGTTTCAATTACTTTGGTGCAGAAATAGTAAACAGAATAGTGAATAGGAACATCTGGAGCAGTTTTTGGACCAAATTTCAAAATTACTGMAGAAATTTGACCTGTGTATTATAAACTTGCTGGTGTCCCTTATATTTCAAACAGGACTTATGCCAGATCTCTGTGAAGGTGAGACAATCAATCTCAATAGGGCTGACCCACTGGGAAATAAAAGATTACTTTAATCACTTWAGGTTATCAGGAGACTTTTATAATAAAAGATGCACTTTCCTGATTATACATCCTTGTCAGAAATACCAGGAGAGTGACTGAGTTTTGTGTGGCTTGCATATCTGCTTTAAGGCTGCTGTGACAGCAAAACTTGGCAGAATTAAATATGAATCTTTGCATGTGGTTTCTATAAATCCGACATTTTCCACTTTACAATCCAGAAAAGATGATTGAGCAGATGGTAATGCAAGCCACTGGATTTATGCAATTTTTTTCTAAAACTGGGAGTTTTCACTCGCAAGAACAGCTCATATATGAGGGCCTAAAAAGGCTGAATACTAATTTTTTTTGGCAGAGCACCATGCTCACATAACCTAGGTACACAAATAGTAGTTATAAATAAGCTGACTGTAGGAGGTACAGAAAACAAATTCTTTCTGTGTCAATGAATTATCTCTCAGTCAACTTCAGATATACATATATATTCATATTTGTGTGCAATATTTTAATCCTTTTATAAAACAAAGAACTAAYGCTTGTCTGCATTTATATAATCTAAATAAAATATGTTAAAACCAAAAAAAATCTAAGGAGCAGGATGCACAAAGCATGAGCAGGGACACAATAACAAATGCATTTTTATTTTAAGRATTCTTCTCAGGAGCTGCTATAATCAGTGACTCAATGCATAACTTATTAATAATGCTTCATAAGACGCTCTTTCAGCAGGTTTTCAACTTTCCTACTGGGGCTCCATGTGAACAAAAAACAAAGCCCTGCATTTTATTATTGCTCTGTTATTCTTGCAAGATTTCCCTGAAGGCTGAAGTCTGTCTTCTCTGCCTGGGAACCATGCACAGACCAAGGAGGTCCCACAGTGTTTTCAATGACGGTGCTTTCAGTGTCATAGGATTTTTTCCAGGATATCTGCCATGCTTATTCAAGATTTCCGGTCAAAAATACTGGATTAACCTCACCATAAGGCCATGGAAGGAATATCCATCTCCGACTGTAAGGCACCGCAGCATTGATACTGGGTGTGTGCTCATGCTCGGGAACTTCTACAGTCAGCAGGAAACAATGGGATCTTCCAGGAAGCAATTCTGCCAATTTAAGGCCAGTGTGACCTTCCAGCAGTGCCTTTCACTCGTGTTCTAACACAGAGAATCCTTGGGCCATTAGATGTCCCACCAAGACCTGTATTTTATCATGTCTGTCACACATCTCATGGTGACAGTCTTGCTGTAGTTGGACTTGTGTGCCCTATGAGAGTTAACCAGCCTTCACACAGACACAGCAGGTTGTGAACAGAGTGCTGAGGACCAGCATCTGAAAAATCCTCCAGCAGAGATTGTCTTTATTTGCAGCTCATACAGAGCTGAGCACATATTTTGGCTCTTTACACTGAGCAATAACTCTTAATAACAGCACTGTCTGCAGGCCAGAAATGCTCTGATTCATCTCAGCTCGTAATTCTGGAGTCTGTATTAATGTTTCTTCATCAGATTTTTTTTCTGAATGGATCCTACATACTTTCATACCAATGGGTGTGTGATTTTTATTCTTTTTTTTTAATTGTGGTTTCCAACCTCCCCTACCCTTTATAAATGCTTTTTAAATTTCCCATTGCCTGCTTGATGCTGCAAAACCCCAATGCACTAAAATGCCCACTCGCCTTGAAAAACATCCTGGTAATGCTGCTCGGCATAAATTCTTGCAGAACACTCTCTGGACTCCAGCAGCCTCATGAAGACTGTTGACAATTACAAGAATTTCATGATTCACTTCTGCCATTCTCATGAATTTCCCTGAAGAATCATTAAGGATTCTCTATGGGTAGAATATTGTAACTTTGCAATCACAGGCAGGTAATTTAAATGGAGGGCACAGCTCTTTCCTTTGCCATCAAAAACATGTCTGTTTCCTATTATCTCAGAAAGTCCCCCCCTCCCCTTCAGCCTCTGCTCAGAGTCCACATTTCTGATCCGTAGCAGATGGAAGAAAATGATTAAGCTTACACATAAGGACCAGATCCTGCAGCCCTAGCTCCTTTCTTATTCTGGCAGATTTCCCATTGACTTCAGTGCCAGAGTAATAAATGTAGAAGGACAGCTGGATCTGTAGCACAGATATTATTGTCAGCTTCCTCTGTATATCTCAGAATATTTTTCACAGGCTGATTACTGAGATGTGGAGAAGTATATTTTCCCTAACCAATGTCTTGTTTGTATTCATTATGTCTAATGAGATTCCACYGTGTCAAAGAAATGTATTTTAAATTTAACATTTGAATTGTAATCCACAATTACTATATTGCAATGGGCGTAAAACCATCCAAAAGTCTTGATGGTGATCTGGAACAGGTCAATCCTCTTTCCTAGGGAATATCAGTGGGAAATCTTTTAACTATTTTGAGATTTTTTTTTTTTTAATAATGTCTGGGTAAAATGAACTTTGCATGCAGTTAGCAGCATTTTGAATACCATAAAGCACATATAAATTGGGCACCCATTGAAATGTAATTTACATCAAAGAATAATCACAATGAATCATTCCACATGGACTCGCCTGCTTTGTTTCCAGAGTCTAATATACAATTCAAGTGAGTCATTATTTTAACATTGTGTACCTTTCCTGTTTATAAGCAGTAGTGAGAACAATCTGGAAATTATTTCAGAAGGTATTTTTATTTTTGCAAACATACTCCTAGACTAAATCTTCTACAACATTCACTCTCCTTATACTGCAGATAGTTTGGGGAATTGGGTTTTCTTYTACATTTCATTCTAAACTCTCAGGGACAGAACTCTTGTTAAATTTCTGCATGTAAAAAAAGGAATGACAGCATATCCATAAACAAATATACATTTGCTATGTATAAATCACCACAATTCAAATAAACTCAGTAGAAATGAGTGATCCCATGGTTAGGTTATTCAGGCAGAGCGGCCTTCTCTGTCCATGTGTTTCCTGCATGACTTTGAAAATCWAAAGTTCATCCTACTTCCCTTTTACTTACTTAATTGAAGTATATAATATTTTAGGCTCTCTTTGTTATCAATGAGAAAAAGAGGCAGCTCCAATGTTCCTGCACATTATCTGTACTCACCTTTGGGATGAGATGGGATTGAGCAGGATTTAGCTGTTTGATTTGAACAGGTGTCTAACAGCTTCTGGATGCCTGGTCACTATTTTCTCTGTGTCTCTCTTCAGTTCTAAAATGGAAAGAATTTCAAAACTCTCCCAAGGTTGTCTTGGTGCTGGCACTTAAGAAAATTTTTAACAACGTATCAGTGAACTCAAACCAATAAAAGTGAGAAGACCAGTTACCAGCTTCATAACACACTTCTGAAGACAGGTAAAACAGAGGATTTAAACACAGATATAGTAATGGCAATAATTTAGCACCCACACTTTGGGAGCATGGAAAGATCTAGCAAAATAAAACGTACTGTGACTGATCTGGGCATAACTGTTGGAGATTGGATGCAAATGAAATAGCTTAAGTAAGTTTGACTGAAGTCCAAGCATTTCTCCAAGAGGCAAATCAAGAGGATTAGGTCACTGTAACAGTCTCAGTGTTCTTGCCTGTATCACCCCAGACCTATTCACGAGTACGTAATTTTATTCTGCTCTAAAGCCAAAGTTTCCCTCATSGTTTTTTTTTCTGTAAGATCACTGAACTGATTTCACAATCAGAAGTACGTGGAGTCTTTCATATAACTCATATGATGTTATGATTCATCATTTACATATAGTTTCATGTGTACTTACAGTTTCCACCACAGTGTATGTAGATGCACTCACTGGTCTGCAGTTTTAAAAATTACAGACTCCTGAAATCCAGGGGAGTTTCATTTCCTACAGCATTCCTATAGATACAGAAAAAAAAGAGGGAATAACAAAAAACAAATTGGGTAATATCAGTCTAAATAGCGACAACCAGCAGGTAAATAATGAGTAAGTAAAGGAAATATTGCAAAGGTAACTAAGTTGTAATAAAACAGTGAGATGAAACTAACTAAAAGATAATTTAAGTTGAAAACCTGGCAATTTTTCTAATAGTGAGTTTTATTACACTAGAAATAATCTCCTAGAGGAGACAGTGGAAACATTACCAGGTGAATCAATATGTTAAAAAATGAAAAATGTTTTAGTACAGGGAGAAATCTCCCACTAGAAATGAACAAGTGGGTTTACCTTCTTTCTTCACTGTGCAGCTGATGGATATCTGAGAAACAGGAAAAATTATAAATTGTGAGGGGAAAATACAGGTTTGATTCCCAGGCTTGCTACAGATTTTCTGTGAGAACTTGACTAAATCACTAAAGTTCTCATTTAGAGCTGACTGGGAAACAAATTTCACTACTATGTAGAATGTCAAAGTTCAGGGACAAAAAAAAAAAAAAATTCTCCTTAACCAGGATGAACTTTGGCATATTGCACCGCAATGAAATTCTGTGGGAATTAGAAAGGCAGTGACCTCCCATTCCCTTGCTACTGCTCAGCTCCCTGACTGTTCACTTGGCAACCAGCTGGAGTCAGAGCACTGAGGCATCCTTCCAGCAGGTGCAGTTTGTGCTTACAGTATTTTCTCTATTGCAATCTGGTTAAAGCACAAATAAAAACATGTACCCCCAGGGTTAGCTGCTCAGCTTCTTGCTCTGCAACAGCTCCTCTGACTTCCTTATATATTTGGCTGGCACAGAACAAGCTCTGCCCAATTGCTGCCTTTGGGAGGGCAGAGGGAGGGAGGGCCACTTCAATGGAGAGTGGCTGGGGCTTTGTTGGCTTCTGAGAGAGGAGAGAGAACAGCAGCCTTTACATTTTGGAGCTTTGCTCCATTCTGATTTTGTGCCTCTGRGAACTCTGTATCCACAGCAGCTGCCAGGATAAGGATAACTGCAGTGTTGGAACTCTCTCCCTRAGCTCCTTTGTGGAAAAACGTGGAGTTGTCATATAGAAAACCCACGCCGTGATCTGCTTCTCYGGTAATGAAGATCCAGCACATTTCCCCATTACTTGCGCTGTCACAGTTGCTGGGGTTTCGCTGCCTTATGGGCAATCTGTGAAATGAATGCTTCTTGCAGCGTGCAGTCACTTGCACAACAAACAGACACTAAACATTTCACAGCCTCAGGCAACCAGGGTTTGACTGATACGTGTGAACTGGCTCTGGCTGCTTGTGCCTCCGTTTGCTGTTCCACGCTCTTCAGRTTCCTTGCTCACTACTCTGTTGGCTGTCTGAGATGTCTCTCAGCAGAGTCCAGGATGAAGCAGGTGTGAGAAAGAGGAACAAAGAAACTGACATTTCTTAGAATTAGATTAATTCTCCAGCCTCCTGCTGGACCATGGCATTTTTGAACATACAATTTGCTTGAACTGGTCTGTGCTCATTTGCAGGCAACCCCCAATGTGAGCATCAGTATCAGTGAATATGCCTCTGTAACAGGGATTATTTTATAACCTGGAAACGGCACAGATACGTTCAGATTGTTAATACTAAATCCAATGACTTATTTGGCTCAACATAGATGTATTATTATACTGCAAAATTTCTCTAAGATGATCATTTACAACTTGAAATAAGTAAGAGGTGAAGAGGTCCATAGTTAGCTATATGATGTAATTTCCTGCTTATTACCCTTAAGATTTTAATAGTAGTTGTGCCCAGAATTCTCACGTGCAAAGAGGTGATGTTGCRTTATGGGATTTATTCTAATGATGTAAGAGAGAGTCTCAGTGTCTGTCTAGTAGGCAGGACAAAGAATGGAAGAAGTGTTTGCTGATGCAAAGGTAAGTGACAACAGTAAGTGACAGCACAGTAAGTTACAACATACGTGACATAGGAAACAGGTAAATCTTATCTCAGTGCTTTTACACCAAATCCTCCTTCTGCTCCAGTCACATTCTAGTGCTTCATTCAGCTGTATTCAAGAAGGATTTATACATGCATAATACATAAAACTGCCAGCAACCAAGGTGACCTGCAAGAAGATTTTTAATATCCTTCTGTAGTGAGCTATGTATGTAAATTAACACTGGAATTAAATCTGTGACTACCTAAAGCTCTCACCTTCCAGTTTGTCTGATACTTGGCAAAGAAGCTTTTATTAATGTCTACTAATTTTTTTTACTGCAGATAATGCTGATAAAAGAAGCAAATGTTAGGAGATGACTGAGCATACACATTAAAAATTTTCCTGTGCTGCCCTGAAATGTCATATATCAGCCTGGTTTTTCYTGAGGAATCACRGCACCACCAGTCAGTCATTGCAAGRGGCTCCAAGCCAGCCTTCTTTTAGCAGTGGCAGCAGATGCTTGATTCCCTGTATATAAAATGTGTCTTCAACCACTGCTACAGTCAAGATCTCAGTATACCAAAGCACTCCTGTCTTAAGCATCTGCAGAAACAGACTGCAGCAGCAAACATCAAGGAACACCAGGATGTGCCTTGAATGTATCCCCTGCAACTCCAGGGCTGTTACTGCAATGAACTAAAGCAGAACTTGGTGCATTGCCATAGCGTAATAAAGGTCACTACCATGTAGTAAGAAGGATTGCTTTTGCTCTGAGTGAGTGTATCTCACCAGGGTGCACTGCAAATGGGGTGTGCAGAGTTAAACAGACTCCTCCTTTTAGACTTCTGAATAGCAACTGTGTCAATGAACTATGCCAAACACACCACCTCCAGAGTTTCTGTAGGGGATGGACTACCCAAYGAAATTTGTCTGGCAAAGCTGAGTATTTTGACTCTAGTAACCCACCTCCCTGTTCAGCATTTCCTCGTGTGCTGGGTGTCTCAATTAACTTTTACTGCAAGCAAACTGAAGTGAAATACAACCCAAATTCTTCATCTTCTTCTTTACTGTAAGCCCAGATAATWTGTAATTCACTGTTAAACACACATGTAAGCCTCTGCAGAATGGAAGCCAACKGAAAGAGCTCTAGATACTGCATTCATAACTCCTAAAGCACGAAGTCAAATATTTATTTTCACTTTTCTTTGGATTTATGCAAATTAGYTTGAATAATTTCCAAATCTCATTTCTTACCAATAGGTGGCACCAACATTTTCTACTTTCTTCATGACATATTGCCAGTAGTGAGATTTAAAGTCTACCCCAGTGCTAAATTATCTACTAAATCATGATGAGTTCTGTTCCTTTCCCTGCAGATTGTGGCTGATCACTATGCAGTGGTACATGTTTTGTTCTCCAAACATTTCACTAAATCTGAGTAGGATGTTTTGCTAGATACATTACCAGTAATTCAGACTGCTGTTTTCTTTCATGTTGTGCGAGTCATTTTAACAATGTTTTATTGGAGTCTGGGTTTGTAGTGGTTTGTTTTGTTTTGGGGATTGGGGTTTTTATAACATTTAATGGCTTTCTTCAGCTTTTCACACAGAGATGTTAATGTATGTATCAACTTTTTCTGAAAATGATCTTGCCTTTCCCTCTTTGTAGGTAATAAAAAAATGGAAAAGTAGACTTTTTAAAAAGCCAAGTAGTTTTTTTCCTGTTTCACAGTTGTATGATTACAGCCTTTACAGCTAAGATTCTACTGAAAGTAATTTAATAGCTATTCCCTAAATAGTTTCAGTCATGTGAATGACTGGTTTTGAAGAATATGGTACTAAAATGTTGTAGGAAATGTCAGTGGAACCAAAAGCAAAAACGCCTCTGCAAATTCAATTAATTGATTGAGAGAATATTGACTGTCCTGTTTTAGCAGGAGAATCCTTGTTCACAGTGGACAGTTCCATTAGGAGTAACCTGTAACTCTGCATGAGAGTCCMATGGTTTTAATTTGCAAGCCGTAATTTCTTTTTTTCAGATTAATCAACAATGGACAAAAGACATTAGTTTTCCAATTGAGATTCCCAGACAAAATTGTTTTCTTATTCTCTCCTTTCATATTCCACACTAAAAGAATGTGCTTTCAGGGTTGTAAGTCATTCTGTGAAACACAATCCCAAACTTTAAAACTGTACTATTTTTAGGGATGTGAGGTTTGATTCACAGACTCGTTCTTATTCACCTGAATTCATGGCACTTCTGGTCAGGAAACAAAAATGTTATTTCACCTAAATTTAAAGTCTAAAGCCTGCCTACCTAMCAGCCTATATGCACAAATCATTTCAAAGTGTTTATTAAGTTTGCTGTTCTGACGAACGTTGTGAAAACAGAGCCCATCCTATGGATGACTGCCAAGCTTAATCAAAGTTCAGGCATCCAAGTGCCATTTACATAGAAACTGGTCTCCTTCTAACATAATTTATGCCACTGACTTGTCATCTTTATGTCTTGCTTATTCATGAATCAAACCAAACCTCTTCATTGATTCTGCATCACCTTATTGCAATTTGAATATTCACTTCCCCAAGCCTCATATTCTCAGACTTGTCAGGTGCTCAAAGTAATTTCTCCAACTGAATGTCACATCTGCATATACAATATAAGCACATGAGCTGAGAAACACCTAAGACAAAAACAACCATCAGTATTCTTTACATCTCTGGTAAAGATAAATCTTATCATCAACTTCTGTTCATGCCATACAGATGTCTCTAAAATCCATTGGCAACATCTGAAAATGCCCTTTGACTTGAATTTAAGTTCTTGAATTACTGTAGTGATTCAGTGTTGTGAATATGCCCTAAAATGGGAAACGTTACCTTAWCCAAACTTTTCAGGAAAGTTGATGTATTCAAAATAGTCATTATCCTGCTCCTTAAATGATTTAACATTTTGCTGGCCTTTACAGAACCTTAATTAACRTCTCCCTTTTCTGTGCTGAACAGTCTGGAGTTTTCCATTTCTCTACAACTGAATAATTCCAAAACACACACCTATGGCTGAAACTTGTTTAATTTGGGATTTAAGGTATCCACCCTGTATTGCAAAAGTAGACTGTGTGATGCAATRTTGTTTTCAGCAGCAGATTTTGTAAAACAAGTATTGAGTAATCAGAATGTATCTTTATCCTTGTGTGTGCTTAGCAACCCTACAGGTCTGGATGACAAAAAGAATTTGCCCTTGGACAGAAATTTAACAAAACTTCAAACAGTCAGGAGGAAATATAAAAACATTGCTTATATTTCACAATGAGTAGGGAATTAATAAAGAACCTCACCGTCACATTGGCTTCTATTAGGGCAGAATTTAAAACTTTTCACTTTTAGACATGGACAGATGCTCTAGGGAGGTCTGGAAGCAGGAACAAGAAACTTTATTTTTTGCATCCTATGGAGTAGCTGTCAGAAGAACATCTGTATAGGCACAATATATTTCTTGACCTTGCCACTAGCCCTAAATAGATGCTCAATAATGATTGGAGGAAAAGGAAAAAGGAAAAAGGAAAAAGGAAAAAGGAAAAAGGAAAAAGGAAAAAGGAAAAAGGAAAAAAGAAGGGGAAAGGGAAGGCAAAGAGAAGAGAAGGGGAAAGAAAATAAAGAAAAAAAGAAAAGAACGTGCTACTTAATATACTTCAATATACTCCTCAGAAGAATAATAAAAAATAATGGAATKAATATGATACAGAAACCTAAAGGGGTCATATTAAGGCAGTCTGGCAGTTAACTTTGTGGGAGCAAAAGGGATACGAGGACTTCTGGGTCAGGTACAGAGTACACCTTCCAGCTTTCTGTGTGTTCTGGAACAGACACACTGCAGAGCCAGGAAACACAGGTTTCCAAATGCAGTATCCTTGTCCAGACTCTTGAATAATAAGAGGCAAGGAATGGCAAGGGCTGGCACCTCCCATCTCGAGCTCACAGTCAGAGTCATGTCTGCCTTCCAGGGTAAATGTAACTTTTGGACTTCCCAGCTCACCCTGACTCACACTCCTCTGTGTTTGGGAAAAAAAAAAAAAAAAGTGGTTTTAGAAGAATTAAGCACACAAAGATACAGTTTGGCACTTGGTAGGAAGTATTGCTGAAATTAAGTTCATACACAATTTTAGAAGACAAATGCCTCAAAAAATCTGGTGCCTATGGCTAGAGCATGGTTCATGCAATCCATCTCCTCTGACTTTCACCATCTACAGTCTAATTGTCTACACTGGAACTGGTGACTTTAGGCTCAAGAGAGGGAAATAGATGCTTTTAAAGAGTGAGTCATCTGACCTATTTTAGATATCTCTGTTAGGAAGAGACAAATGAAGGTCTAGAAGCACCTATTTTTTTTTTTCTACTGACTCTTGAAGAAATTCAGATAACTAGATAAGAAATCCGTGTAGGTGAATCTGACCTCATGTATCTTGAAGCACACACTGTTAAGTTGCAATTCACATTATCCAGCTTAGGCAGTGACAGACAATACAAGGCTGACATTTATAGTTTAATGAATAATCTATGTCAAGGTGGTACATCTGGTTGGGAAGGAACTAACAAGCAATTCAAGGAGTATATTTGCTTCCCCTGAATTCAGTCTGTGTGTGGTTTTGATTCAATGACTTAGTCAGAGAAGCAGCAGTCTCTGCTAAGCAAAGTCTCACAGCGGATAGAAATGTCTGCATGATAGCAGGCAGGAAAAAATTGTGTCTAAGAAAGTTAGTTTCTGAGGGGCAGAGGAGGAATGACAGCTTTCTTTTTGACCCATAGTATATTYAGTTAGGTAGAAATCCATTGCTTATATTTGGTTGCTGACCAGCTAATCCTTCTCAAGTTAATGCCCAAGTTTTCAGTAGTTCAGTGGAGTAAGAYAGACTTGCTGAAGATATACATAACTTAGTTAACTCTTCTCCACTGRCTGTATCAGCCCTCAAGGTGATCTTCCTAAATCAGTTGCCAATCCCCTGGGGAGCAAGGAAGCTGCTGGAGTTCCTGGGGCCATCTGCAGAGTGAGCCTCCTCATCACATCAGCTCTTTCAGCAAGTGATAGGGTTAACTCCCTGCCTCATCTGGAGGGCAGTGGCACTCCTGCAGGAGAGATTAGTGCAGATCTCCCCTYGCTTCTGAGCAAGTACAGGTGATTCAATTAAACACTTCTGAATTTGTCAGACTAAAAGGAGAATTACTTTGGGAATAAAAAATCTTAAAGCACTAGAATTCAGAAGTCTAAATCCTTGTTTGAATATTCCAGCTGTTTTGCATGGCTCAGATCTCACCAGATCTGGTCACAAATTTCATTAAAATGCTTCAGTAAATGTTGCAGCTTGAGATKCTGTTTTCTAGGCTTTGTTATATAAAATTGCACAACAATCTCTCAGCTGTATATATATTATTGTCCCATTTTATAGGTTTTTCTAAGGCTTTAATTTTATTATTTTAATGACATTATTGCATTAACTCACATGGGCCTGCAGCTTCTGTGTTCTCAAAAAACTTTACAACAACATGCAACTGATTTAGTTTATACTAAAGTTGCATTAAAAATGAGAGGATATTCTTGTAACAAAAAAGATGTCTTACCCCATATTTGAGAAATTGCATTTTAGACTACTTGACATTGACATTCTCTTGTCCATCTTTGTTTTCAGCAATACAGTGTGAAATTAAATGTATTCATATCTTAAGTTCTTAAAAATGAAAGTCATCTTTGTATAGAATCTAAAGTAGTGATATCTTGGGTGGTTGCCCAAGTATTTAATCCATGGAAAAAGTTTTAATATTGATGCAGCATTGTTGCTAAAGATAGCAAGTCAGTTGCAGTCTCAGTCATCGTATATATTTTAGAGATGGTCTGGCACAAACTTTGGCATATCCTAGATTTCTCTAACAAATGTCTCATTGGGTGTCAGGTTGCTGTTATACTACTTTAAGACATGTAAGGAAGTTAGGAGATGGAAACTTGTGAAATCTATCCTCTAATTTCTTCCACTGGAAAAAAATTAAAGAATATTTTAAGAGTACTCTACCCGGTCACATTTACCAAAATTTTCTCTTTTTCTTTTTTATTTATATGCTGTTCTTATATGCTGGTTTTAGTTATTTGCTAAGAATAGTCTTTGGTAATCTGTTTTCTCTTTTACGATGTTTGTGACTGAGACAAACTCTATTGACTATTCACTGCTCGAATGTTTTTTTTTAGCATAAGAAATGGTCCAGTTCATTGGAGTCCCTGTGTTAAAATGCTATCAAACATTTCCAGTTTTTTCTGTAATGAGCATGGCCCATTGCTCATTGTATTTTCAACAAGGCAGTCAGTCATGATATGAGAAAGTCTTGAAGTGAAGGCTCCATTGCTTCCCTTGATAGTTTCCTTAAAAAATAACTCTACCCCTCCCAGGTAAAAATGTGTGCTCAATTTCTAATTTTTACTGCATGGCTTTGTCTTCCCGTTGTTGGCTCTTATTTGGGCATTTGACACTTGTCTGTGAGGTGGACTGTGTGACTGACATTTGTTGATCTCCTGCCTACCCTGTCAGCCCTAAACCAAGCATTGCCATCACCTGGGTGTGGTGTGGGGAGCAAGGGTACAGGGAACTGAGATCGTTCCCACCTCCTTTCAGCACTGTCTGTGGAAGCTCATTTGCAGTTGGTAACCTGTGCAATCAGAGCGGGGATGCATCCACTCCCTATTTCTTCCAAGTTCTCTCTCTTAAGCCTCTAAAACCTGGAGGTGGAAATCCAAACTCACAGATGCTTTTACACAGCCCCTTTCTGTCTGTCTTGTGCCTGTAGGGGCCCATGCAGAGCCAACTGTGTTCAGGCACACCTGGGTGATTTGCAGGGCTTTGTGTACAAAATGCCACCTGCTCCTTTTCCATAACTCCGACTTGTATGATCTATGAGTCATGCCAGCCAGCCTGAGCAGATTAGGGTTTAAAAGGCAGCACTATTGATCTACCACTGTGTTACTGATAAGTGTGAAGGATTCTTTTTTTCTTTTAAAGAGATATGTAGCAAATGTAAAAATAAAAGCTCACGGTCTGGCTGCCTTTAAACATCCCAATAAGGCACCTCACATGGGAAGCAATAGAGGTGACATTTTCCTTCCACCSGTTCTTGTGCAATTCACCTGTTTGAATGAGAGATTTCAGTTTTCCTGGAGCCATTTTAATTGCTTACGGTAGTAATCTAATTGCTTTTAGAGGAAAAATGAAAGAAGGAGAAAAATCAGGAAAGTTCTTTTGAAAACTTTGATGTATTTGAATTACATGGGATAATCCAAGGTTAATTAARTAGAGGAAAAACAGCAGAACTACTTACAGAGAATTAATTTATATCCAAGTGTTAGCATTAGGAATAAACTAATAGATAGGATAGCTAAGATATAACATTGGATTTATATTTGGCTTATAGAGAGAAATTAAATACTTGACAAACATCCAATTTTTATAGAGAACGACAAATGTTATCACCATTATACTTTGGGGAAGCTATGGACTCATCAACTAAGACTGAATGAATTATATGCCAAAGAACAAAGAGAACTGCTAACAGAACTAGGTCTCTTGATTCCCACTCCATTTTTTCCATTGGACTTTATTGAATGAGGGATAAATCACAYGCATAAATTTTAAAGAATATTTTCCTTGTTGTCTTTATCAGATCTTGCATTTTCTATCATTTGCATAAACAGAAGCCTTTCTCTGCTGGATACTTTTTTTTCTCCCACAGACCTTTAGGAAATGAATTGAATGCAGTTAGAACTGGTAAGAGACCTGGTGAAGGACTAACACCTGTGAGTTCATGCTTCTAGAATATTTTAAAATTTGAGTTCTGAGCATCAAAAAAAGCAATGATATAATAAAAAGGGAATTTGGAGTGGGCCATACATTAAGAATCAATGCAGAGCATTTCCAATGTGCACATAGAGAATCTTGGTGCCCTGAGCAATGGGGTTATGCTACATATAAATGACACCTGTCCATTGAATTGCCTTGCTCATTATATATTTGCTCCTCAGACTGTAAGCTTTTGCTTTTTTTTTTTTTTTTTTTTTTTTTTTTTTTTTTTTTTTTTTTTTTTTTTTTTTTTTTTTTTTTTTTTTTTTTTTTTGTGGCTCTCCATTCTGTTTGATTAGAATCTGAGCCTCAGCTGTTCCAGAGATGCCTCTCCCAAACTTCACATTTGTGTCTAAGAGCTGCCATTCCCTCTCACCAGCTGTTTGCCCCACCTAATAGTTCCTTTTTGTATCCTACTTGCTCCTTTTGTCTATTTATATATACACTAATGCATGTAATTCTAGAATATACTTGTAATGCTTTAGCRCAGAAGTCAGGCTAATTCTGAACCTCCTATAGATATAACCTGACTTTTCCTTGGCACTAACAGAATCTAATTTTAATTTTCTTTCATGCTGCAAAGAAAGGGCCATTTTTTTAAGTCTCTGTGGAGCTGGTTGTTTTCTCCATGGGTGCTTTTGTGGTGCACCTATCTCAGCGTGGTAATGGTTTTAGTAAGGTTCTTTTGCGCCCCACCTACTGTTACACAAGCATTGGGAGCCAGGGATAGGCATATTTTATAAATTAAAAAGAAATCAGTCAGTATATTGAAGCAATTAGTGTAAATGAGTTCAACAGACAAACAGGCAGACAGGGTTCTCTGTGCTGTTTGTCTTTTCCTGCCCCCAAAGCTTTAAGTGTAGTACAAGAGCTAAAWGAACAGAGTGAAAAATGACCACATATAGTGGGCCAGGCTCCAACCTCACCAACAGAGTTGTAAATCCAGAACAAGAACATAAAACCTGCCATCCTGGGTGAGCATGAAAGTCCTTTTAGTACTCTTAGTTCAGTCCTGAAGAACAGTGGGCAAAAGCAGAGGCTCAGGACAAGGATAAGGCAGATAAAGTCTATTTCTCGTGCTGTAGCCTTTGAACTGGAGCCCAATTTCATGGAGACAGAGATTGTAGCCAGTGGTTGAGTTTAATAGCCAGAAACAGACCTCTTCTCTGTGATCTAATCCTTTCTTAAATCTGTGTAGGTTGGGAGCCCCACAACATCGCAGTGCAGTGAACTTTATAACTTCATTATGTTTTAAGTGAAAAAGCTTTTGCTTTCAATCAAMTGCCTGGTCATTTCACTGAATGCTCCTTCTTGTATTGTGAAAAACTGGGACTGCACTTTCCCATTTGCTATTTTCATGCCATTTGTAATTTTACGGTAATTTCACTGATGCCACTGGGGGTTCTTTCGATTGACATTGTTGTAAGGCAAGTTCAGARGCTTTTTTTTTAAGGAATTTGATTAATTGGAAAGTCCAGCAGCTACCTTAATCAGGATAGTGTCCCTAACCCTCTCTGTTCACAAGTTTGCTTCTAGTGTCAACCAGGATATGATAAATCTTGAGAAGAGCCACATACTTTGCCCTGCATCAATGCTGCTGGTGCTTTCCACCTGTCTCCAGTAGAGAAAGGCAGTGGGAGGGATCAGCAGTGTAGCATACTGACTTGTACTAGTTATACATGCTTCCAAACCAGTATTGGTAACTGCAGGATTGGTTGCTTGTATGGTTGGTTTTTTTTAAACCACAGAATTACCAAGGTTGGAAGGGACCTCTGGAGATAATCCAGTCCAAATCCCCTGCCAAGGCAGGGTCACCTAAAGCAGGCTGCACAGGAACAAGTCCAGGTGGGTTTTGAATGTCTTCAGGGATGGAGATTTCATTATTTCCCTGGGCAGTCGGTTTCAGGGTTCTGCCACCCTCAATGTAAAGAAGTACTTGCTCAAGTTGAGGTGGAACTCCTTGTMCTTCAGTTTATGGGCATTGTTCCTTGTGCTGTAACCAGAGTCATGGAAAAAAAATGATGGTGATGAGCTCGAGAATGATCTGCTCCATCACCATTCCAGGGATGGARGTGAGGCTGACTGGCTGGTAGATTCACATGTCTATTGCATATCTATTATATGTTCTCATAATGTCTGATTTTTCTAACTTTATTTCAGACAATCTTTTCCTATTTTCTTAAATCCCTATTGTGAATGCWCGTTCATGCTGTTCTCAGTAACTATCACAAACACAGTTTGGGAAGAGCAGACTACAATTTCTTCCTCCACCCTGTCTAATTGCACATAAGTATTACATTAAG
The DNA here is from genome assembly GCF_030028575.1 of Malurus melanocephalus. Taxonomy (NCBI): domain Eukaryota; kingdom Metazoa; phylum Chordata; class Aves; order Passeriformes; family Maluridae; genus Malurus; species Malurus melanocephalus. The sequence goes on from NW_026623359.1 coordinate 1,018,893, forward strand.
TAACCCTTCATCACTCTTTTCTCACCTGGAAGAAAGCAGAGGCAATATCACAGAGATACTCATGGTCCATCTAATTGTTGGGCCTTGCTGTTGTCTGGGATTCTACTTTGCATGTACTTAAAACTGATTCTCTCTTAAACCATTCAGGGCACATAATTTTGGCAAATGGAAAAGAAAGATAAAAAATAAAATAAAACCTGATGAAAAAAAAATTTAACGCATGAAAATTAATTTGGAGGTTTTTAATCAAAGTGSTCTGATCCAAAGGAAATAGGTCTATTGCAATGGAAAGAATTAGGATTTGGGGCATATCTTCTGCCCTCCTAGTAGAAAAACCCCTGACATTTGCGTGAAATAAGGGAGGAGAAGTATGTGTGTATTTGAGAGATTGTTTTGTCTTTGATTCCTCCTTAACTTCACTAATCCAGTGTCTTCCCCTTTATCTGTCATGATATTGTGTCTTTGAAGAGTTCAGTGCATGAGAACAGGCAGGTCAACAACTCTTTGGTTTGGTGCTTAATACATACAAATTGAATAAACACCCCAGGAAATTCTAATTCCCAGTGAAAAAGTTTCAAAAAAGCCCTGGCTGYTTCTTGTGCCCAAGATAACACAAAGTGACACATCTTCATCAGAGACAGTGACTCATAGCTAGGGGTTGAATTGTTGCGGGGGATTATTTTATCTGTTAGCTGTATCAAGTTAAGAAAGATGGAGGTGCAACCCTGAATGTCTTATTAACTGCCAAAATAATTACATCATGGACAAAAAGGGGAGATGAAAAGTACTTACATCAATTTATACTCTTAGTTTATGTGTTCTGTATCTTGCATCAAAGGCCTCAGGCAAGTTTCATGCTTTACAGCTTGACAGCTTCTGCCCTTCCAATGTAAAATATTTATTTAGATAAAATGTACTGATGTTGTTGTTATTTTCTCATTGTCTCATTCAGCTATTTTTGTGCCTTAAATCCTTCCACAGGATATTTAACCCTGTGTATATTTTATTCACTTTTAGAGTTTTACAGTGAAAGATGGCACTCTAAATGCTGTATTCTCCATGCATTCACCTTTCTCCAAGGCATCAGTGGTTTCTGGAAGCAGGCTGCTGGCCTGGCTATGGGTAAATACAGACATTGATGGATCTGAATCTAACTAACTAGAAATACTGAAAAAAAGAAAGAAATCAGAAGTAGAAAGTGTAACCATGGCTGGTGTCCAAGAAAAGGGTGGACAAAATATGTGAGCTTGCACTAAACCCTAAGATCAGCAATTTCGCATTTTTTCTTCTTAACTAAATAAAAATATTTTCAGACCCACAGTGTAAGTCAGAAAAAGCTTCCACTGTAGGAGGTAGTGAGAGTCCCAGCTCCTGGCAATCTCAAAATCAGGAGACAGGATGCCAGCATCACGACTTCAGGGCATCCTGCCTCTGTGAGAGGCACAATGCCCAARCTCAGGTGTACTGGGGTGCAGAGACTGGATACCATTTTCCCTGAGAGACAGACTTCAGGCACCTCGCTGACCTCTCTGCCCTGACTTTGATGTGCACCCCTTGAAATCCTCCCACAAGCTTTTGGGTACCATTCAATAGATTAGCACCCAGCAGGTAGGAAACCCATAAACAGGCACAATTTCCTTCTAGCATTGAGTCTYCTCAAAAGTATTTTTTTCTCTTCCTCACAAATAGCTAAAGCAGAAGCAATTGTCCATGAGTGGCTAAATCCTCCAGTAACAGCCCTTCCAAAAATCATTAACCCTACAGCAGAGTTTGGACATGCTTTGACACCCACCACTTTTCCTCTCATAGGAGCAGTGATTGCAGTATTAGTCAAAAAACTGGAGGAAAATTATTTTAAGGAAGAAGTAGGAAGGAGTCTCCTCCTGGGAGACAGTGGCATGGGAATTTCTGTTGGCAGGAGCATGAGTCCTCTGCAGGAGAGATGAAAGAGARACTGCAAGTCAGCAGATGGGGAAAGCTCAAACTCAAAGGAAGCTGTTTGACTATTTTCAAAAGTAGACACAGTGGGAATTTCAGAAGAGAACAGGCAGGTTTGATATTTTGAGAGAAAGGCTGGGGACTCATTGTCTACCACCCTGATTTCTTTGTGAACATCAGGAACAACTGTGTCCTCCTAATGATCTCTGAAATTATTTTTCAAGAGGGGAATGTCTGATTGCCTTTCCCAACACTTATTTTGAGAATCAGCTGCTGTTGTAGCAAAATATCAGCCATTCCCTTGGCTCCTGTATAAAGAGAAGAAAAAAATGAGTTGAAGATTTAACCGTTTATTCCCCAGGAATCCTCTGTTCTTTGATCACCACATTTTTCTTTCAATGCTTCCCTACCTTCCTTTTTCGTTTTGTTGTTTCTTCTCTTTCACACAGAAAAATTCATCACAAATCTTGAATGCAGGAAATTCTTTGCACATGCTTTAAAGTCTTCTGCTGTATGGAGTTAGACATTTTGAAGCAGTGACTGACAGGTGACACTGCTTTGCCAGGTGTGGATCTGCAGAGTGGGAAGACAAGTTGTCAGCTGCTAGTGACAGACACGGAAAAAAAAAGAAAGACAACCAAAATCACCAGAATATCGCAAAGGACAGATATCCCCAGGCCTTTCTTTGTGTTGAAGCAGTAACTTTTARCTCTGAGGGAATTAGTAATTCTTACTCCAAATGTTTTATATTTAAATCTTCTCTATGTAGTCATCTAAATCTTGAAATTTCATCATCTAAAGTCACTCATCTTCAGATTTTTTTTTACAGACCTCTGTGTACAGAGAGATGTGTGTATATATGTACATAAATATATAAACACATGAATATATATTTACTTGTAGATACCTCTTGTGAATAACTACTACACTGTCCAATCTTTTAAAGAAAAAGAGGAATATTGCTGTAACTACTATAGTAAAAGTTTTGGAAGACTGACACCAACAATCTGACATTGAAGAATTAACATCAGAATATTTCTTTGCTGTTGTAATTTGATGTCTGCCTTGCTCCTGTCACAGCCAGCCAGTACTGGTAGCTGACAGCTGTGGGGAAAACAAGTAATGCTCTGCATGTATGTTTGGTCCCCCCAGGACTGTAAGTATAGTTTTACACWAAAGAAAAGATGCAGCAAGAGGGGCCAATTCTAATAATCACTGCTCAGCAGAGATCAGAGAAGGCTGGAGATACTGAAAAAGGGGAAAGGAATTATTATGGTTGGGTCTGAGAAGAAGAACCAGAATGGCAAGTACAAGTCAAATTAATTTCAGGATAGACTTTCCAAAAAGTCTTTCTGAGTAGTGAAATCCATGAAAATATGATGTGTGTTTTTTGGGTTAGTGTGTGGCCAAGTCCATTTGAAATGTAACTGGACAAAGAACTCAAGTCCTCAAGAAAACAATTATTTGGCACTAAGAAGGAGTAAATGACTTAATAAGATGTCTTTCTTTGTCTAATTTCTGTGGTTTCATGATTGAAACAGTCTTCTGCCTGCTAGTCTTACATTCACTGTTATAAAATCCTGTGTCAAAATTAATCTGAGACTTAGTGYGTGTGCAAGTAATGGCAGTGTGCAGCAGCAAGTGGCCCTGCAATGTGAAAAGGAAGCTTTAATATAGAAAAGAAAATCAAGGTTTCATATGAAGCTGTTGGCAAGTTCTTTCTCCCTGCAGTGCAGTCAATGCAGTCACTACTCTGTTCCTTAAGTTCTTAAAATCCTGTATCCTAAATCCATGTTCCTACCAGCGTCCAGACACAGATGAAAGTTGGCTCCCTTGAGGAGATTCATTGACCTGATTGGAGCTACTCCTGTGTAATGGCATACCCTTTCTGTCGTAAAGCTGGGAGACCTTGCACAGACATTAATGATGCTGCCACAAATCACAGAGATGTGCCCAGTGAGTCATTGGCACAGCAAGGCATAGAGCTCGAGTCTAGTAAATCAACTTTTTCCCTTCAGGAAGAAAATGCTTTAGGTGTTTTTGCACAGTGTTTGAAAAGTTCCTTTTATTCTCACTGAAATTACGAAAAAATCAAAAGCAACTTAAACACCACCCCAAAACCTGGCTTTGCAAACACTTGTTTAAATCAGCTCTAGGTGTAAGCAATATAGTGTATATATTTAAGGAATTTATGTGCATTAAGGCATGAGATCTAATTGAAACAAAATTTTCCCAATAACCTACAAGCATACAAAATGTATGCTAGGAAAGGCACAAGAGTACGAAAATTGAAAYATTGCACTGTCAGTCTTTGAGAGATTTGTGGTAGAAAAGTAGAAACCTTGATCTGTCTTCTGTTTGTATAGATTTATTTAAGATTATAATTTCCACAGATTTTAGCACATGACATCCATACACTGCTACCCTGAGAGCTCAAGTGACTTAAGATATCATAGCACCAAAACCAAGTCAGARACTCAAGTCTAATATTCCCTTAGARTGTCTGGTTTTGAGCCCAGCAGGACAGCGAGGCCTCCTCTGCAAAGCCTCCCCTCCCCTCACCCTCTTCCAGCAGAGGCCTGTTCACGCCACTGAAGCTTTAGGTTTTAAAGGTTTTCCTCAGTGGCCAATGCACAATACMGAACATTTCACCTGAAGGCAGAGCTATGCCTAATAATGCAAAAAGGCAGATTTAGCCACTGCTTTTCAGCCACTGCCAGTCACATGCGTGTCCTGCCCTTGCCAGGACACGGGGTGGTTTTGCAATTAGGGCTGGGAAGTTCTGCTGATGAACAGCTCCCATTGACAGCATGACAGTTGTTCAATAAAACAAACACAAAATGAGATTTTTCTCACACTTTGCAAGTATGAGGCCTACCTTTTGGAAGCTGGAAACAATAAAAGATGTTGTCACAGTCACCCACTGCCCTGGGCAGCGGCAAGTCAGAAATGAGAGCGCTCYTCCTGCCAGACCTCCTTTGAAAACAGATTGCACAACAGTGCCGATAGCAGTTATAATGGCACTAACAACACAGATATTTCTTTGTGCAACAGTAACTATTAAGAAAAGCTTAAGCATTTTCTGCAACACCAGAACTCTTTTGAGTCAGCAAGAAAAATGAAAACGACTCCTCTGTGGAARTCTCTGGAGAGAAACAAAACAATGAACCTGTAAATGCCACAGCTATCAATGCTTCTCTTTTTTTATTCTCTCTTAATGATGAGTTTTAACTCTAAGAAAGAAGGAGGAGCACTGTTTAATATCCATTTTACCTCAGCCTAAATGATTTTTTTTTTTTAAATTTGGATGAGTCAACATGCACTTTTACAATATAAGGACCCTCCTTGGAAAGTCCCACTTTTTGCCAGTTTCCCATGGTAAATGAAATATTTTTTACTGCRCTCCCCCTTCAACTGCCCTGATCTCCCAATAAAAGGCCAAGATTATTAGATTAATTACTGTATCCTATTTACGAGTTTTTACAGGAAACAATTACTGTCAGAAATAATGAATGTTTCATATTTACAAATTAATCGTTGGTCTCTTCCTCTCCACCCTTTTTTTACTAGAGATGATAGGCTTGCTTTGCCTATCCATAAAACTGTCTTTTCTGCCATAAAATATGCCATAAAATTTGTTGTTGGTCTACAGCAGGTAAGTTTTCCAGCGCAGCAGTATCAACTAAGGTCATTTTTAATTTAACTGTTTGCTTAAATTGACAGCAGCTTAGATATGGTTACACTGGGATGAAAAGTGTTTTTTGCTGGTATAACTTACTTCACTTGGGAATGAGTGTTTTCTGTGCCAGTAAAATTACTTTCTTTTCTTCCTGGCGAGTAGAAACTGCACCCACACAAGGATGGTTTGCCAGGACAGTTATATTGGTAAATTTTGCCTCATGCTGACCTGGTCTCCAAAACAGCATTGCATAAATAATAGAGGCAGGTGGGAGCAATCAGCAGTGAATGCCAAAAGACTGCAGCGGAGTTCATTCTTATGTCAGAAGCCTTGTGGTGCTGTGGTTCTGTCAAGGGTCAGCTATTTTGGGGCAGGTGGAAAGAATTGCAGGAGATGACACACTTGAGCATGGCTTATGTTCTGCCTTTTGAAATATCTTTGCAGTTAAAGCTACTTCGAAAAGGAATAGGGCCAGATTATGGCATGAGTCCAGTTCCTAGGTGGTCAGGAGTAGAAGGTAGGAGAGATGAAACAAAAGGAAAAGCTCTCATGGGAGTAGTTGAAGAAAAGGAGACTCTTTTTTAGTTGAGCCAGGGGAAAAAAAAAAAAAAAAGGTAGAAAAGAAGCTAAGTGTGGGCTGCTGGCAGAGAGAGAAAGGCACTTAGGTGGGCTAGGCCAGTTAGAACACACAGCTCTTTGAACATGTGTCTCTGTACTGGCTCACTCTGCACACTGGATGAAAATCAAGGTATTGGCTATAATTTAAAAGCAGTRGTTGGCTCTGTTCCTGGTGGTCTCCATAGACTCCAGCACTGCCTCATATTGTCTTTCACTGCAGCTTCACTACTTGTCCCAAGGGCTGGACTCCAGTAAAGCAGTAGTATGTGTTCCTCTTGAAAGAGGACTTTTTGTCTGGAATTTTCTAGTCTCCTCAGGATAGTAGCATCCAAAGTGTATAAATTGTTTCTTTTTCATTTTTTTCATGCCCTGTTATCTAATCATTTTAGCATGCATTTAATCCATATGTTTTGGCCATGGGGGTTAATTTTCAAGAGATGTGTCTGGCATACCAACAAATGATCTCTACTCTGAACCAACTCTTTTGAACTATACCAGTTGTTAACAAATGTTTCTCTGAGCAGCTGTAAGGCACCTGGATAGTGTGATTAATGTCACAGTCTAACCAAGCTAAATAATTCCTTTACAGTACGTATCAGATAACCTGAGTATCTACTGCTGGCTATGACATTTGTTAACTTATCCACTGCTTTACATAAATAAGSGCTGCTGTAAATATTTAGATTTTGTCCTTCTTTGTATGAAAGAATAGAAAGCAAAGTGTATACTGGGGATGCCAGAAAAGCATTATAAAAAATAAAAGTTGGGACCAATTGGCAATATGTTTTACTTCCTTATTTAAATAAAACGCTGGACTTAACCAGGTGCTGTTCACAGGTCTTCCATTATTTTCTGGATTTATGGATACTTAGACTTTAATGATGGTCAACAAAAAGCTGTACAATGAATTCACTGTGTGTTGGTGTACCACTTCTTAACTTTATATAAAGAGAGATATTATCTTTATTGCAGCAATCGAAATTGATCCAGAATGAGCTTGAACCCTTTGCTATGAATGCCTAGGGTCTGAAAAACATTTCTTGAAACATGTTTCTACKGCATCCTGTAGAAATAATTTTACAGTTTGACAATTACATTATGGATTGCTTAATCTTTTCTTTTTATAAAGAAAAGTCAAGACTTGCCTTTCTACTAGAACAGTRTTTCTTTTGTCAACAGAGGGTTAATGAATAAAATTGTTTTCAAGGTCAGATTGGCAAGTCAGGCTTATAAAAAATCACCTCATGCTTCAGCAGTGATAAAACAGGAATTGCAGCTCAAGTTTTGCTTCTTTCTCTTAAAACCATCTGATTAAAAATAATGACAGAACACTCTGACATGCATCATAGGTTTGAAAGCTAATTCATACTCTTCCATGTTATTGCATTAGTGACTAAATTGTATCTGCAAAATAACTTAAGGAAACAAATGTCCCTCAGCAACAAATGATAAACTGCTATTCATTATCAGGATCAGTTTAGTTATTTTAACAAAAGATTCATAATAGAAAAAATATTTTAATTTTTCTATATAATTTCCCTTCTATTTTGTTTTTGTTTGGTCTCGATAACTGGAATTACTGTATCCTTTTAACTCCTTATAATTCCTATTGAATTTAGAGTTGTTTCTTGGTTCAAAATAAAATTTTATCAGTTAGACAGCACCTGTTAAAGTATCAGTTACTGATGGCTTCTSTAGATACTTTTGCTGTTTGACCAGCAAGATACTTAAAAGCATTTTAAAATGGCACAGGATTATTAAATTGCATGCTGTGAAAATCTAAGGTTTAGGGTATTTTTTTCCCCCTTTGGTATACTTGAAATAATGTATATCTCAGTAGTACTTGAGATTATGCTTAATGGTAAATTTAGCCAGGAATGTGTTTTCACACTTGTAGGGCCATTCTTCATTACTGCACCCATGTGCCAAGCTGCTTCAGCACAGCAGCAAGTAAACAGCAGTAATGATCCCAGTAACAGCCCTGATAATAATCAGATAAACATGAACAGAGAACTCACTTCTAGTTTTTTCTTCTTTTTTTTTCCCAGCTACTTATTCCAAGCAAATCTGAATTTGTTGTTTATTTTTTTTTCACCCGTCCTCCCAATTAAACACTTCTACTTACACCTCCCAAACACAGTGCACCCAGGTGGTGGCCATATTTTGCTATCCAAATATTTAAGGAATGAAGATTTTGCTTTCATCAGTGAAACTGAGAGGTTGCTTTGTTGTTTTGTTTTTTTGAAGCCACATTCACCATTGTGTAGGCTGATCCACATACTAGTGTGGTAATGTAGCAATCAGTCTAAAACCCAGAAATAACCTGACAGCTCAGCAAYAGGGAAACTTGAAGAAGTGAGGGTAAATCACTTTGATTTCAAAGGTTTATGAATTGAAAAAYAGGGTATATTTTCAGGAAAGTAATGGGGTAAAATTAATTTTGATAAAAATTGAAGTTAAAAGAGCTAAATTTGAAATACATGTAGCACCCTTAGGTGCCTTCCTATTATTATTATCCTTCATCAAAACCTTCTGACTCCAGAAGTGCTCAAGACTGAAGTACTTTCATTGCTCTTGCTTGTTTCACTGTGTAGAAGAGTCTCCTTTTTTGTAAGCAAGGACTCAGATTATGAATAACTTTAAATAACATTCTTCAAGCCATAATTCTTCCTATGAGTTAATGGAGACTCATCCCTTTCTTCTCTCTTCTCTCTACTGAAAGCTAATGGTATAGATAAATCATATGCATATTTGAGTCACACCATGTAGTTTTGTCTGATTCTGCTCTTTGCATGGTATAATAAGAYGCATCTGAGGAAAGTGGCATGTCTTGAGGAGTTAGAGATAAATCTGGTCATCTACCATCTTCCAGATAAATTTAGATTACAATAAGATTTGAGAGTACAAAATACTGTTAATAATAGGGGATAAATACTTGAGAATGGTAACTAAATCCTGCATTTTGGAATTATCACTGTGACCAACTGCCCATGAAATGTTTCTCATTTTAATGTATAGTGTGTCTGCATATAATTCTAGATCTGTATTTATATCTGCAGCCATATGCTGTTAGATTACCATCTCCTGTTCAGACAAATTACTGGAGCTGCAGTTGCCAAAGCAAACAGAGTTCTTTTTTTCTTTCTCAAAAGCACTGAACACATAACACATGACGCACTTCATTCTTTCTTATGTGATAACTATTAAAATAACAAGCTACTAATATGCACAACGTGTAAATGAGCAGCAAAGTTAAAAACAGAGGGGAAAGTAAGAGTCCTACATTTGTCGCTGGCTGCTAATGGGAGCAGCTGTTTGGGGAGWCCTTCTCAGAGAAAGCAAGAGACACAGGTGCATGCTTGGCCATAAGTCAGTATATTTTCCTGCACTCTGATTAGACTGGAGAATGCCATTGCTCACCTTAGMTTGGTTAGTGGCAGAGACTGTAAAAAAAAATTCTGTAAATCACTGGAGATTAATGTCCTGCAATCTGAGGACTGCTGGGGGATGGTTTGTTAGTTTTATTAATTTTGCTGTGGTTTAATCATTGGAGTGCGATCCCAGAGCCAAACCCATCTCTTGAAGGAGAAATTATTGGTTTAACCAGAAATGTATCAAGTTCAGAGATTAATTGCAAGGCAGGAAATAACAATAGGCTCATTGAGAATATCACCATCAGTATATCACTAAACAAAGGCCCAGAAAGGTGTGGCCTTATCTCATTGAAATCTTGTGTTCATCTGCTGATTTCACAACAAGCCTTTTTCAGTGGAGCAAATCTATACATATTTTCCAGCCAAGAGTTATGAGTGGGAGTTTTGCTTGATTCCAACAACTTAGTAATCTCTCTTTTGGCTGACAATGAAGCAATATGAATATTTTTTACAAATATTTGTCTGGCAGGGTCTCATTTATATTCCACTCTATGAAAATGTTTAAGGATAAATTAAGCAGCATTGTCAGATCAACATGCTCCTTGTAGACTTGCTTAAGTTTTACTTGAAAAAAGTATGATAATCTCCATTTACCTCCATGCCCTTTGACACCTGGTAGATGCTTGTATATGTCAGCTAGAATTCAGTATGGAAAGCAACAATTTTTAACAAATACAGTTGTTAAACCTAAACAACAGTGCAACAGTCAATCTGTTTCTAGGGTAAAATTGATCAGTATTCATTTTAAGGAYATAAAAATTGGAGATTTCATTTAGCATGGTTCTCCAGACTCTAGGATGCAGTAATGTAACAGGCATTAATACAGACTCTAGAAACTCAAATTCACCAGTGGTCCCTGTCACAGATTGTTACCGATATTTTACAGCTTAAGACCAAACTCAATGCTTKCTTCTGTTTTTCAAAATATTTGCATTGGGTAATTTCCTACTGAAGAACAAAGCAAAGAACAGTACCATAGATCTCAAAGGTTGTGCTATTCTGTGAATGCTAGCAGACTTCMAAAAAGAGATGATTAATACCGTCTGGGGTAGACATGGAATTGAAGCTTCTAATTTTGGAGTTTTCTCACCCACTGGGACTTTTCACATGGAATAAGGAAGCATRAAACACTCTGGTCCTGTTCAATGGAATGAAGTCTAAGAAAATATTCATTAGTGAAAAGGTGTTCCTTGCTTCTAGAGTCATACAATGGTTTGAGTTTAAATGTTATTTATCCCCATTGCCCTGCATTCAGTAGGGACATCTTCAACTAGATGAGGCTGCCTAGAGCCCCCTCCAAACCTGGTCTTGAATGCTTCTACCACCTCTCTGGACATCCTGTGCCAGCATTTCATAACACTCACTGTAAAAAACTTCTTCTTTGTATGTATTTTGAACTGACTTGCTTCAGTTTAAAACAACTATCCTTTGTCCTATTGCAACARGCCCTGAGGCAGAAAGTTAGAAAGTGTTAGAAAGTGTTTTTTTTTTCTTGTAGCTCCATTTAAGTACTGAAGAGTTGCAGTCAGGTGTACTAGAAGCTTCTCTTTGCCAGGCTGAACAACTTCCAGATAAGCTTTATTCTTTATTAGTAGACCAAAATAACTTAGTTGATGTGATCAGTTACAATACGAAAAGTGTGKTTTTCCCTTTCCCATTTCTGAGTCTGGACAGCAGAGGACAAGGAGCACTGTTTTAATGAGCACTTGTCTTGGCTGTGTATGCACGGGCTTTATTCTCAGGAAAATATTTTTTTTTCGCACACTCTGAATGGTGTAAAACATAGAGGTCTAACCTAATGTAGTCCTGTGCCTCCTTCTATAGCTGCTAAAGAGAGATGGACTGCTCCAGCTACTCACCACACTGCCACAGTCACTCCATGCCTCGCAGGCATTCACACTGCAGTGATTTCACTTGCCCTCTGGATGTGGCTGATCTTTCTTCCTCAGGCTGTAGACGTGAACAAGAGTCCTGTTTTGGTCCAGGGAACTTTAAGTGATTGGAACTTCAAGGTTGGCTCAAGCACACTCTAGAGTTTGTTAGTGGAACCTGAGTTGTCCAACAGAAAGGTATTCCAGCTGAATCTCTGTGTAATTATCATATCCTGCAGTGCAGGGCAATGTCCCCGCTTTCTGTTAGTTGCACTGAATAGACAGCAACAACAAAACCTTTGTCTTCACAAGCCTGTATTTTCCCCATCCTGTTGGAGTAAGGCTGTCAGCTGTGTATAAGGCAGTTTGCTAGCCATTCAAATAATTCCAATGTTCACATGTAGGAATTCACAGCTAGGTTTACTCCCATTTATTTCCCAGCTGATACAAAGCACAAATGTAGATAAATCAGGTTATAGGCACAGTCAGGGAAACAGCATTGTTCAGTCAATATGTGTACACATTTGAAAAAGAAGGGGCCCTCAGCAGAGATAATAGAAAGAAAGAAAAAAAGTTATGACATTTATTGTTAGCTACTCAGATGTAATTAAAGTTGATGTGTTGATAGTATTAAATAATGAGCTATGTTGATGTAAGAAGGTGTCATTATTCAAACTTAATTGCATGTCTCTAGATTTCTCGTGCCAACTAAATCCCCAAACTACTTTAGAATTAGAGGAATGATTGTAGAGTGTGRCTCAACTGTTATCTTAAATGCAATTCACACAAAGATTACATGGAAAAAGTGATATTTATCAACTTATTTGTTCCTTGTCTTCATGCTGAATCACATGTTTAGTAGCATTGGAATACTTCTGACTGTGAGGTGGTCAAAATTCCTTAAGCAGGAAGTATGCAAATATATTAACTTTAAATTTTCCAGATATGGTGGGTTAAACCATTAATATGTCTTTCAGTTTGGTCTTTGTAAATCAAACTGTGACCAGATTTCACCAAATGAGAACAGAGAAGGCACAAAAGGAAGATATTGTTTAGTTCATTACTGCCAGTGGTTAAAAACTTAGTGATAAATGTATGCTTTGATGAGGTTTGTGCTTCATGTATTGCCACAAAGTCATTGGTTCTCTTAGCTGGAGTCTCTTTTGCCTGATGTGATATGAAATGAACAGTTAAATGAGGTAAAGTAGGGGGAAAAATAATTTTCTTCTAAGGATGTCATCTGCTAAAATCAGTGGAGTTTGAGAAGACTAAACAACACACTGCCCTGAGAACCTCAGCCAGAACCTTTATTATTTGAAATGTTGTACTAAGAAGCCAGATTGAGCTTTAAGGAGAGTTTGCAGAGCTGGCAGTTAGGAGGAGAAAGACATCTTTGCATCCCATGTGACTATTTGAAAAGCAGCAAAGTCACTGTGAAACCATAATAAAAGTTTCTTGTACAATCACTTTCCATTCAGCCGTCTATCAAAATTTTACAAAGCATAGCAGCACTTTCAGTCTGGATGAAAGGCTGAATTTTTATATTTTCATTAGTAGTTTATTTCTGATTTTTTTGAAATACAAGATTTTTGTGAAATGCTATTAGTAACATCTTACTAAAACCAAAAGAAATTCTTCTTATACCCTTGTTTTGCAAGTGACTCCAGTGATATAAACAAAGCATGGCATTTACTTTTTATTTTACATGACTTTYCCCAAAATTCTGTCTTACTAAAGAAAGATCTTTCTAGAATTCTGATTCTGGGAATTCTTCCAGCTACCAGATGGAATCATTGGTTCACTGGAAAAGTGAATCAGGAAATCTGTTGTGCAATCAGAGTCATAGAAATAATTAAGGCTGGAAAAAGGGACCTCTGAAGGTCACATAGAKCAGGACATACTCAGAGCAGAACTAACTTGAAAGCTGATCAAGATGCTCAAGGCCTTGTCCGTTGTCTTTCTCCAACAGAGACTTGACAGGCACTTTGGACTACCTCTTCCAGGACTTAATCTCACTCTCATTGTGAAAATTTTTCCTTGTTCTTAGTCAATATGTGTCTGTTGTCTCTTGACCTTCCACTGTGCACATCAGTGTACAGCACCAAAGCCCTGTGCAGCCCAATCTTCCCAACATCTGTTGAAAACATTTTCTGAGGTACCTCACACCACCTTTTCAATTCTTGCCCTGTATAGAAACCTGGATGTGAAGAATGAGGATTACTTGAATCTTGTCTTGATGGGGACCTCAACAGAATAAATCAAGTCTATGAATCTCTCCAAACCTCWTGTCCATATGGGTTACCTACAACTGCTCTCAGTGCTGTGGCGGCGCTACCAGAACACATTTTGGAATGGGGGAAGATCCAGCAGACACTGACAAGTCTGCATGGGGGCTACATTGACAGTTTGGAAGGACCCTGATGTGAAACAAAAGATCTGAAAATGTTTTTGCAAACACTAACCAGGAAGAGTGTGAGGGAGAGTTCTAGGAAAAAATAATGGAAGAGAGGATGTTCAGTGTAGAGCTGGGCCAGGCAGAGGAAGATGATGGTGCTCTCTCAACAGARAGAGGACCTTGCAAGGGAAGGCATGGTATATTCTAAGTAAGGCAAGAATATCCTTAGGGAAGGTTTCTGATCTAGTAATGATTTTGAGGGAACAAACCATACTTTTTGTCCTCATTTGGGTTTARACTGAACTTTTCCTGATCTCTCCAGCAAATCTATTTGACTTGGTAGATTAGAAACACACAATTCTCTGTGCTGAAAGTGCCTCTAAGCAGTCACCAAAAGTTTGACCTTCTAGTTGCAGGTGTTCAGTGCTATCCAATAAACTAAAATGATAACAGCAGCAACAGATATTTACGTAGAGAAAGCAGCCTTTCATCTTCTATCCTGCCTGATGCCACACTGACCAGCTCATGCTGTTTTGGTGCAGTGGCCATAGCTCCTCTGAAGTACTGTTTGCTCGTCTCACATGCAGAGTAAGAGCTCTCTGCTAATCATTTTTTTTTCAAAGCAGACCATTTAAAATGTTACTTCTGTGTCGCCAGATCTTGTCATTACAGGTCCAAAGAGAATGGCTCCTAGTGATTTGTGTAAAAATAGCCTCAGGTTTTATTGGAGATGACCACTAAGATAAAGGAGCCACAGCAGGTCTTTAACTGTCTGTCTCACTGCTTCTAGTAATCTTCATTGGAATAAGAAGCAACTGGTAGAGTCCATGGAAAGAAAATCCATCAATCTTATTTAACATTAAAAAATCCAGCAGTTTTTTTGGGGTCTTTTGATGACAAGAGAAACATATTCTCTCTTCAGGTGGCATTGTGGCTGTTAATAGGAGAGTGTCTACTTTTCTTCCACATCTAAATCTGTCTTTTCATCTATCATTAGTAATCATAGTAAAGGTTTACTTCTACAAGTTGCTTTGCAGTTCCCACAGGACATTTCAAACTGGAGATCTCTTACTGCCCTGCCTTACTTTTTTTCAAACATACTGTTTGTTTTTTTTCACTTATAAACTTGTAACCCTGAATGAATTGTCAGCTTATTTACAGGATCCTTTTAAATGCATTCCATATTGCTGGGAGCACATCTTTCTTTTTCTTTGTTCAGCTTTTCCCCTTGACAACTGCAAACAACAATAATAAAAGTGCCCAAGAGCTATTTTAATTCTTTATAGTTATTATAATTGCAGTTTTCATGGGATTTCCCTGCTGTTTTTTGGAAGCAGACAGTAGTTTCCATATTGAAGCAAGTCTGTGGTACACAGTAAAAAAGTGTGAAATAGAATTGTGATAACCTATAACCTAGGTGTTTATCAAAAGATATCATTTTATTGTGTTAAAAATAATACCCTGTGGTAAGTGTTATGGCCTACTGAAAACTTAATTTCCTCTTAAATTCACAGTACCAAGCACAATGTAATACTCATCCASAGTACAAAGAGATGGACGCCCTCCAAATTTTTTGATTGAAATATCTATTATGCTTTTCAAATATAGAGGATGTTTTAAATCTAAGTTCTTTCAAAAAGTCCTTCTAGAGATCACYGTGCTTGTTTGAGCTACTGAAAACATTTCAAAAGATAGTAGCAAATGCAAGAATGAAGATTTCACTCAAGGACTGTTGTATAATGTTTTGGTAGAAGTATTAAGAATGGAAGAGAACTCATTATAGTTATAGTGGACTGAATTTGAGAAAGAAATTCAGAAGAGTAGCTCAATAGATTCAGTGAGATGTCTGTTTGGTCACTGAACTAATTTAGCTTAGAGAATGCTAGSAAAAATATTTTGGTTCATATCACTGTAATACAATAAAAATTTATTATTTCTAGCAGCATCCTAATATAACAATTTATAATAGCTTTTTTAAAAAGGTGGCACTTGCCTGAAAAGCAAAGTTCTAACAATCTATTTGCATTCTGGTCATTTTAACAATAATGTACTTGCCATAAATATTGTTATAATTCTCCATCCAGTATCTACTGGGTTTTTGTGTAATATTTGTCAGCACAGAAGACTGAACAATGATTCTCTTAGTTATGAATACCAGTACCATAGTAAAAAACCAAAGGAGGTAGATATACCTATTTTACTATAGAACTGGTTGCTACCCCTGTTTCTTAAATCACAAAAGGATGTTTGTGTTTGTCATCGATTACACCACTCTGTAGTATCTTACTTTGCTGTTCCATSGGTGCTACTCAGGAAAAGTTGCTGTTCCTTAAGAAGAGTAGCCAAACTTGGCCTCAGTGTCTGAAACACTGTAATGAAATGCTTTTTTCAGAGCCTCTAGTAGCCYCTAGCAGCCTCTGAGTTGGCCCTGAGTAATTTACAGGTGTGGGACTGCATTCATCAAAGCCAGGGCTAGCCCGATGTGACACATAGGAATGGTTACATATGCTTAATTTATTTTTGTGTTCTGTGAAGTACACAAGGACAGAGATGTCAGCCTCCCCTTTTGCAGGACATGGGAAAGTCACCTTTATTTCTGTGGTGCAACAASAGCACACTGACATTCCTGCAATTGATCACTCACAACTCTGGAATTGGTCATCTTGCTGAACAGTGAATTTGAGCCCCAGTCCCACATCCTGTAAAATTACCTGGGAGTATTCCCACAGGCACTGAGGGAATAGAATCAATCACTGTTACTATAATTAATGGCAGAAGATGCATTTAGTTCTGTGGGAATGTGGAATTGCTTAAATCTGCTTAAGTGCTGCAGGCTAAATACCAATACAGGCTCAATTCATTTTAAATAACTGCATCTTGAACAACAACAAAAATAATTATTGCTCTCCAAGCATTTTTATAATTGATATTTTATTTATTTGAGTGAGCTTTTATGGCTATTCTGAAAAATAGACTTTGGGCATACATAGTTTATGTGTTTTGTATAGGAGTTTTCATACGCTTCTGGAAGACAGACACTTTCAAAGTGGGTGGTGGAAGAGATCTAATTGAGCATGGCAGGAAGATACTAAAAGCAGAGAAAACCAGATAAGCTGTAAATTATGTGGATAAGAAATGTACATTTATTCCAGATTCACTCAACGACTGTGCAATTTTATTTGATAAATTGAGTTTGAGCTGAGTATCTTCCAAATGAAAATAGTAAGCCTCTCTGGCTTGAGCTCAAAACTGTAGGCTCCTTGCCTGGGACAGTAATATCATATCCTTTGTGGTTCAGGCATGGGGGAGAAGATGCRGGAAAATGATCTCTACAGATGTTTTTGTTCTGTGCAGGAGACTATTCCCCACAGTGTTGGCTGGAAACAGYGTATAGGCCGGGGCTGCTGGGGAGTTCATATAGGTTTCAGATTCAATGTTCCCACTCCAGATGGCCAAAGTGGTTGAGTGACTGAGCTTTCACTTGGATCCATGAATAATCTCCAAAGGACATTATATCGTCTGGCCATCTCAGAATCCTTGGCTCCCAGACACTTCTCTCCTGCTGCACCCTCTGGACATTAGGATGGGACAGTTTTACCATTGATCTGCTGGAGACTCTTTCATATGAGGAACTGAAGTTATCCTTGGAAGCTGGAACCCTCACTGCTAAATACCAGATCGCCTCAGGAGTTATAATAGTGAGCTTCTCTCAGCAGACATATTTTTAGCTGTTCTTTCCAAGTGTGGTGAAATTATGCTATGCAGAAGCATTACTTAATCAGGTTTGATTGTAGCCACAGCACAATTTAGTCTCTTTTATATACTGCCGCCTAGTCTAGACTACTAGCTCACACAATATTCATGCAATACAGATTAAAAGAATGTTGTTGGAAAATACTGAAAGAGAGCCTTGTTTATGTTCCACTCCTACTAAAACTGAAATTAAAATGTCTATTCTTCATCTACTGAATAGTCAGTTCAATAGCATTCATTTAAAATTGCCTAAAAATTCTTAGATTGACATTCTGCAATTGTAGGTTATAGAGAAAGGATTTGAATTATGCTATTTTCCTTAACTGAGAAACTACTGCATAAAATTTCTGTCAGGATAGAAAAAAAAAAATTAATACATCCCCTTTGTGTTTCTTATGAGTTTTGTTCTCTTTCTATGAACATTCTCAGAACCAAGGTAAGAGAATCAGCAAGTTTGATTTAAATCCAGAGTCTATTCATGAGAAACTCCTTCTGAATGCTGAACAGCAAATACCCATACAGGGAACATGATTCTGTAAGAACAGAGCCCTCTTTCCCAGTGCATTTTACTCTGTGAGACAGAATCTATATTTGTGCTTATCTGAAGGCTGAAGGTCTCTTTGCCAGAACAAATTATTCGTTGAAATAGCTACATTCAGTCTTCCAGGGCTTTGGCCTAAGAGAATGAATATAGTTTCCATAGAAATCAATGAGTTTGAATTATGCTCAGTCTGACTTTCCCGAAACTAGCATTGCATGAAAGTGCAGAGGAGCGTCCTTTGGGGAAAAGTATGACAGAATTTTTGAAGGGCTACAAAAAAGAATAAATACCAGTCTGTGGGTTTTGTGGGTTTTTCTGGTTCAGTTTATTATTATTATTATTATTATTATTATTATTATTATTATTATTATGGCAGACAATTAATATGCATAACCTTCTAAGCAGTAAAAATTCCCTTCATTTGTTTATTTTAAGAATAGATGTCATTAATTTTATCAACAGGATTAAACATGCCTCAGAACTRAATCTGCTGATTCAGGATAAAGAGATAACATTACTATCTAACACAGTTYTCAATTATCTGATTTGATTGGTAATAAATTAAACTAATATTCTCTAATATATGGTGTCTGCTTTGCCTAAGATGGTCACCAGTGACTGATCTCTCCCTTTCCTCATCTTGAGCCATGAGCCTTTCATTATGTTTTTTCTCACCTGCTCAGCTGAGGAGAGCAGTGACAGAGCAGCTTTGGTGGGCACCTGGTGTCCAGGCAGGGTCAACAAAGAATATTTGTAATTTTTTCCACTTTTTTTAATGCTGCCCTATTATTGCTATACTCRCCCAAGCTCTTCTGATAATCAGTTGCATACCTAAAAAAACCAAAACATAAGAATAAAAGTATGCAGATCCCTCTATTTGTAAGTATAAGGACATATCTGAGAAGTGTGATTCAGAAGTGATGTCCATCAGTCTTATAGAGATTTTTCACCTATGCCAGTAGTTCATTTGTTTTCTGTTTATATTCTGGTTTTCCCTGTTCTATAGTATTCAGTGAATGCATGAAGTCAGTATTTCCTTCTCTTTAATCCTCTWAGCTTAGCAAATATTATCTAGCTTGTGCAATGTTTTGTTATTAATAGATAGGGTGTTAAAATAAACCTTGCAGTTTCCCAGTGTCATTAGAGATTCGAGATTTTTTTCTCAGATTTTTATTAACTCTATTTCTTCTTTCAGTTAATATGAATTCAATCTTCAGCTGGTGTTAGCCAGTATAAACTGATGAAGCTTTACAGATTTATGCAGCTGAATTTTTAGTTTATTACTTGAATAGGTTACATTTAATGGTTACCCATAAAATCARTTGCCTATGCATCTGAAAACTATTCCACACGTAGTGTGGGTTGAATGAACCCCTCCTATGCTGGTAGAAAGGGCCAAGCAGAGTAAACACATGCACAGCTAATCTATTAGTGAAGACTTAATAGTGTTGGGATCTCACAGGGGCATTGCCACTGAGGACAATTCTATACCAGAAGCTCTAGGGTAGGTCAGATGCAGGTACTTGTACTGCCATGTCTGATCTTCAAGCCCAGTCATTTAACCATGAGTTCCTRGTCTACATTTCTTCTTCTGACAGCATTCAGTAATAAAGAATCATGGGTATAAGGTCATCATGGAAAGTATAGACTAGRTAATTCACTTTCACAGCAAAAATTGTGCATATACCTATTCTTAAGGCATAATAAGGTGTCAGTTTTTCTTGCTTTTTTTGAACCAGATGTTTGGTTATACTCTCTTGGTAGAGGTCCTCAAAACTAGCTGAATGCAAACAGCATTCTTTACCTAGACCCAGTCCCTCTTTTAGATTTATCTTTTTGCAGCAATTAAATGAGTATGACTTTTCCCATGGCTTTTATCCATATTTCATTGTTGTTTCCTTTTCCCTGCACTTGTTGAGGTCTGGAGAAAGGTAAGGAATCTTCTTGCTGCCTTTTTCACCTCTGTATTAATCTCTCAGAACCTATAGAAACAAGAGCAACAATCTGAAGACTAAAGCCYGTGTAGTTTTTTAATTTAATTCAGGGCAGGGTATTGTTTGTGACTACACTTGCTGTCTCCATTTTATAAAAAAGAAATAAAAAARGAGATGAGGAGGCACCAGCATGTGGGAAACTAAGACTCAGCCAGGACTYAGTCACTCACAAATTTCAGCTCATTTCCAAGCTTTTCAGTCCAGCTATGTTTTTCTAAGTTCTGCTGTCCAAAAGACCATGAGAAGTGAGTTTGACTGCACAAGTGCAACAGTTCCTATTGGTCAGAAATATTAGAATAGAGTAGAATAGAATAGAATAGAACTGAAACGTTTTGTTGGAAGGGACCTAGAGTGATCATCTAGTCCAACTGCCTGACCACTTCAGGGCTGACCAACAGTCACAGAATGTTTTTAAGGGCCTCTTAAACACCGACGGGCTTGGAGCACCGATCCCCTCTCTGTCAAGCCAGTTTCAGTGTTCCTTTTGGTAAAGAAATGCTTCCTAATGTCCAGCCTAAACCTACACAAATTTGAATAATTCCTACACAAATTTGAATAATTTCCATGTCTTCTGTCTTTGGATACCAGAGAAAAATGTTCAGCACCTCCCTCTCCACTTTGCCTCCTCATAGAGAGCAATGAGGTTGCCACTCAACCTTCTTTTCTCCACACTAGAACAACCCAGATTCCACAGCCTTTCCTCACAGCAGCTGCTATTAGTCATTAGGGATTATAATTAATACAGCCTATGCTTGTCTGTTCACACTGCAACACAAAAATAAAAATAAATGTTACCAGTAAAATTAAAGTTAGMGTTAATTAAAATGGTTATTTAGTACACAGACGAGTGAAGAACATTCACATAACTTGTGATCAAAAACTGTTACTTATTGCTATGATACTGGAGAGCAACACATATAATTACATTTAGTGCCTGCTTCAGAAAGAGAAAGAAAGAGACACTACAGTTTTGTAGGCACAATTTATTACAGGCACAAATGCTAATATTTTGATGGTAGTCAACAAAACAAGCAGCCAGAGGTCTAGAAGCTGAAACATTTGAACCTGCAATTTAGTGCAGAGATTTGAATGTGGATTCATAATTATTTTCATTTGAAAGGGCTACATGCCCTCAAACATCAATTGTTAGCTTGTTTATTAAAGCCTTTGGTAATTTAGACAGTTTCCCCACAAATTGATGTATGCCTGCATTGTTCTGTGGCCACAGCAACAGAAAATATTGCATCAGATTATTATAAATGGTGCTCTTTAACTGTTTGTCTAAAACAGGGTCTTACAAACTATTTTAATAAGAAGTGTCTGACCACACCAGTTTAGCAGCTGTAGAAATGTACTCGTCAGGGTTTGCATTGCTAAACCAATACCAGGCCTGTTCATCTGCACATCAGTCCTTTGATGTGTATCCATTCTTCAGCCTCTGTCTGTATTTGTGTTCACAGCTGTGTCATTATTGTCAGCTGTACCACTATTGTCAGCTGTACCAAGAAAGGGGACAATTTTATTCCAAGTGGAAATCACAAGCATGTTAGTACAAGACTTTTTCTTTTTTGGTTAAATACATCACCACATCACTGATGTCRGAGGCACCAGCGTGGCAACGCAGCAAACCTGATCAACAAATGTCACCTACATCCTTGTATCCTCATGTAGCACCATGTGGGACAAGACAAGTGCTGAGAACAAGGATTACACCATTAACTTCGAAGGAGAAGGCTGACAGCACGCAGATGGAGGGATCAGTAAGACAGATGAATGAATTTACAGTGATTAAGCGTATTCCCACCTGCACCTCCGGAGAAATGAGGAGTTGACATTTAGTTACACACCATCCTGGCATGGAAGATGAAGGTAAGGAAATTATGTGCTCCATTGTTTTGTTTTCCTAAACTGCTTCAGAGATATCTACCAAAGGGAAAAATATCTGGTTCTGGTGGAGGTGATGGWATTGGAGGATAAAGACTAAATGCAGTGGGCTGGGAGAAATTATTTTATAAACATATACATTCAGATTTATACATATGTATATGCAAATGTGTTACAAAGACAATAGAATGAGATGATCACAATCACCTTTACTCAGCTCTATCTGATTAAGACTTGACTTACAAGAAGCCAAATGCTAGCAGAGAATATGATCCATGAAACATGCTGACATCTGGGATTTCCTTCAGAATATACGATGTTGGGTGGCTGTCCCTTTAATACACTAGGATTTTGCCTGCAGGGAGAGGCCTATGTGACACTTGCAAATCTTTCAGATTATTAGTTCAAACCAGTATTTCCACAAGCTGCTACATTTTTTTGTAACTGCAGCTCATTTGTGCTCACAAAGGAGATATCCTTTCCTGCCTTTGGAACATCAAAGGAGAGCTGGTAATGGGATAGTGGCAAGCAGAGCTGTAACTGACTGCTTCAAATTGAGGGTAGCAATTATGGTGAGGTGTAATGAGCTGACTGGTGGCTATCCTGAAATGCAGTCAGTGCTTAGGAGATTGGTAGGATGGACCCCAAATAGCTGTACCCACAGGCACCCCCAGGAGCTCCCTATTCAGAGAGGCCTAGGGCAGGCTAGACAGCCTGAGTCATGACTTTATTTCAGATTAGTACGTACCTGGTACCATATTCCCTGCTTCCCTAAAATCATTGTGCTGCAGAGCTCAAGCCAGCAGCTCCTGTCACACTGTGGGAGGGGAGAACAAGCATTGCTGCGGTGCTCGGTGGCAATGTGGGGACACTGAGGACTGCAGTGGCAGAAGTCCAGGCAGCAAAGAGGCAGCTCCCGAAGCAAAAGTTGAAGGAAAGAAAGCAAAAGTTGCTGCAAAAATTAATGAAAATTCAGCTTGGTATTCACTCCAAAAGCACAGAAGCCAGTGCCTTAGCAGCTGGATGTTTCTTTCCAGGATATGAGCTGTATACAAAATGCTGCATTTGGCAAAGGTTTMACTAGCTCCAACCAACCGTATGACTGCTTTAGAGCTGGTGGGGGAAAAAAAGAGCAGGTGCACAGGTGGGTAATAAGAGCTTCTGAAAAAAAAAGTCAATATTGCTGGTTTGGGGACATTTGCTTCTTATTTAGCAATTATTTGCCAGATAACATTTTGAAAATCAACTTAGATTTCATTTTTCCAGGTGTGCAGCATTTTACACCTTATCAGCTGTCTTTAGATCTCTGGATTCCTAAAGTGTAGCTCATCTGCATCTGTGTGTTTGTTGTATTAACTGAAATGCTTTTAACTGTAGTACTGTGGGGGAAAAAATTAAAACAGTGTTTCTCTGTAGAAAAGAGTATGGACCAATAATCATTATCACTCAATAGTTTGAATTTCACTTTCTCTGAATAAGCGCAGAAAAGGTTCTATGAAGACAGCTAATCAGAYGCTGATTCATCCATACATTCACAGGTTCCTTATTCGTCAGAGCATCACTGATTAAAAGAGAAGAGATTATCAGTATTATACAGATATGATGGATTGGAGGTGTCAGAATGAGGTTCTTCAAAAACTCATTATTTCTTTTGATCTGTTTAGGAGCATTCTGCAAGCACTGCTGCTTTTTTTGTTTGTTTGTTTGTTTGTTTGTTGGTTGGTTGGTTTTGGGTTGGTTTTTTTTTAATGAAAACAGCACATTCATTGCTAAACTAGTAATCCAAGTAATTGTGATGAGAATTGTAGATCCAGATTTGCTTTTTCAGGATCAATTCAGGACTCTTGGTTGAAGCATATGTGATGCACTGACTTTCATAAGGTTCTCAATATGCTTTTTCTGTTAGCATTGGCAGCAATATTCTGTATTGTTTCATCGGAACTGTCAATGGCAGCAATAGTTCTGAACACAGAGGAAACTTTTTATGTGCAAATTATCAGTTTTAATAAAAGATCCTCCTGCTCAGGTGACCAGCCCAATCTCTTTCACCTCTTTTGAATATATCCTTGGCAGTCTAAATTTCCTATTTGCTTTAGTTGTTTCTAGATGAGAAGAGCATCACTAGAAATGCAAAAATCTGTCATTGTATTTTCCATAGGCTGAACTTTTCAAATAAGCATTYAGTTCACAACAAGCTTAGTAACATGTGGCCCAAATTCTTTTGATTTCTGGAAAGGGAAGCTGTGATAGCTGGGAATGTCCTCTTCCACTCTCAGAGTTGTTTCCTAACAAGTTCCTGAATTGCTTTGGGGACTTACTGTGGTGCTTTTAAGCATGAGGCTGTGCAATTCAGAGGGGAAAGATTTGTAGACAGAACCCTAGAAATCACTGGCGGTTTGGGAAAAAAAATCTTCAGCTCTGATAAAATAAAAAAAAAAAAAAAAAGAGAGATCAACGTTATCTCAAATCATGTATCTAAAATCCCAGTGTCATTACTAGATTATTCATCAGAAATAATTAAGATTATATATGGCCTTAAGGGAAAGGAGAAACAGCAACATGTTACGCAGCAGCCTGCTGCTGATGCTGGAAAGAGTATTGCTGTCTAATAACCACAGGGCTGAACCCAGAYGTGATGTGTAAGGCCACGTTGGGGTAACCTGCATTAAACACCTGACAGCTCGTCTTTCTTACTCCCTGGTAACACTTGTGTAACTTGTCGTGCTGGTGAAGTCATACTGAATTGAGCAAACTAGTTGAAACCAAATATGCAGAGAAACATATTTGTCAGTGCACTTAAGCTGACAGCTGTAGCAATTTTCTTTGAGCAGACACACACAGCTTGATGACAAAGAGGGAAGCTTGTGTGGATTTCTAATTGCAGAGTTCTGTTGCAAAGGCCACCAAAAATGGGCCTCTGATTTTGAGAAGGATTAGGAAACAATCAAAACCAGGTGGTTTGTTTGGATTTAATATTCATGAATCATTAGCAATTTCTAACAGAATTAAGGATTAAGCTTTTCAGAATTTTCAAGAGGAAACAGCAACTATTGTAAGACTCATACTAAGATAGAACGAGCATGATAATAAAAATGGGTAATTACTTTGCAAATAGTATAGGAAAAAAACATTTAAATCAGTAGCAACAATAGAAAAACGTCTTCATTTTCACTACAATTTAACTGATYGTTGTGACACTGGCAGTATCAAAGGTCACTTACTGAATTAAAAGAGTCATTCTGATCTTCTTGTATGATTTCACACTGAAAAGTTCACACCATTAAACACATTACAAATGGGTAACTATCTATATAGGCACCTTCAAGTTCACAGCAGGCAAATCAAACTTACTTAGCATATGACAAAGAAGTATCGAGCTAAGTCATATGATTGCATTTGCTCTTTTAAAAGTCACCCTGKACTATCACCGTAGCTCAGATAATTCATGTTGACTGACTATTCAGCAGCAACTTGTGCATGTTTAAACAGTGACATTAAAATATTTTGGTGAAAATGTTTCTATCTAAGTATTACTGAAAACGTAATGAAGATCCATACTTACTCTGTTATCAGAAACTTTTTAAGTATAACTTTAATTACAATTAAAACACATGTATATAAAATCTTTTTGATAAGTCAATAACTTCCTTTTTTTCACAATACTTGAATATATATGCTCTCAGTTTCCTTTAAACTACAGCTACTATGAACACCTTTTACTCCTCAGAGCTTACTAGAGATTTCACTAATCCATTATTAGACATTTGTCTTGTTTTTCTTCACCTCTAAATTCACCCAGAGACTTAGTGTAATCTCTTTTCTCTGACTCCTTGCTAAAGCTGTCCCTTTTTGACTTCCATTGCAGTGACACTGCCATTCCATGCTTTTAGTAAGATTTTTATTCAGTTGTCTTGCAGARACAGCCTTGTTTTGACAATGTCACTGCAGGTAATGCACCTGCAAAGTCATTTTCTTTTGTAGCTCTTACAGTTCTCTGCTGTTTCCTCTCCCTATTACTAACTCTCCAATTCTCCTTTAGGGGGTATACATCATTCTCTCTGTTGCAAAGTGCACTCCCAGTATAGCCTCCCTAGGGAAAACCAACCTATGCTACATTTTCACTTTCCATTTTTTCTGCTGGTTAATGAAAAACCTACCTTTCCAATCATGTATCATGAGTTGTCATCATGACATTTCCCCTCCTTGTCTGCTCTAACATAAAATTTAGCAAGACAGAATTCAACTCCTAGCTCAGATACTAAGAATGAATCTTTTTTTCCCCATTGTGAAGCATCTTGGAAGACATTGGACTCAATCCACCCATCAGGTCACAGCTTTTGGGCTGAAAAGCACTGATTTAGCATTGCAATTGAAATCTGAGAAGATGCCTTTTATGTAATCGTGATSCTGGGCTGAGCTATACACCTGCTCTTCCTCCACAGAGGTGTCAGAGATGCTAAAGATGATGTTTATCAGCTCAAAGGAGCTGTAGCCCAACCAGAGAAAAACATGAAGTAACAGCAATTTGGGAGCAAAATCACAATTTTCTGTACAGTAATCAGAAGACTTGTGTCTTCTGCAGTGTTGGTTAGAGTACTGCTCTAATAGTTTCCTCCTCACTTCTCCTTCACACACAGATTACTCCCTCAGGTCCCGGAGTCATGTATTTGTCCTACACAGCATTCTTCACCGCACGGTCACTAGTTTCACATATTCAGGCTGACTGTGAAATTTAAGGGTCTTCTATTTGTGAATTTCAGTCTCTGAATGTCTCTGTGGTTGGCCAACCCTCCTGTCCTGTGGGCATGACACATCCTCCTTAACAGACCTGTGAACCACTCTCTCAGCTTTTCCCTTCATGACAACCTGCACCCACACATTCTCTCCAAAGTCATGTTGTTTAACAGGAACACAGACTTGCTTTTTCAATTGTTTGGGTTTGGTTTTTTTTTTTCACCCATCAAATACTGTTTGAATATAGGGAGGAAGAATGCTACCCAAAGAAGCAATTGTATAGTCTCTGAAGGAGAGAATGGATACATTGAGTAAGAAACTATTTTTGTTATATAACCAGTTCTCATGCTCAATCTCATTTTAATATGTTTAATAGTAAATTTGCAAGTCATTAACAGAATTTATGATGATTGGTTCAGCTCTTTCTTTAAAAAYGTGTTTGTATTGCAAACTGGCAGCGACTGACAATACAAGTCCATTACAAGAAATCAATATCCTTTTTTTTCAGTCATCATTGTAGTGTTGTTTATGTGTACTTCTTGTAACTTCAGTGAATTAAATTTCAAAAAACAGTCACTGAAAACATTTTTTTTCTCCACAAATACAAAGCTAATGCAATTTTAAATGAATTGATTAATGCTGGATTAAAAGAAGAAAGACAACACAAGAAACAAGCTTCAAATGAAAAGATCATTAATACAGCATATTTCTGTAACATTAGCTTTACACAACCTATCAGCTTTCAGTYTGATGTTTCTTCCAGATGTTTCAAGCTCACAAAACATGAAACTTCTGTAAAACCTAAATTAAGACAGCAATATGTGACATAATAGCTTTGGTAAGTTATTTCTTGTTCACAGGGTGGTTTCTGGAATTGTGAGGATTAGACCTTCACATAGAACATCAAAGAGTCTGGCACAGACAGAGAAGATAAACTCTGACCCTTGTGAACTTGTTCACGTCACTTCTACCCATTTAAATTYCAGTTAGGTTGGTCAGAAGCAACAGAGAAAAGCTTTAAATTGCGTTATTAACAATAGGTTAAATCTTAGACTGCTGATTAAATCAATTTCTCTCAGATAAAATCATAATAGGCCTTGGCTGCATTCGTGTGACAGGARACATGTCACTGTCGATGCTTTGTGTTGCCTTTAATGAGTGTGATTGTCATCTTCCAGCAGGGAGAGTACAAAAGGCACMTGCAGGTCTGGGTGAATGGGATCACTTATCGATCAAGTTGTCAGGCCTGTCAGGCATTCAGGAACAGCTGAATGAGTACATAAAATCAATGTGATCTTGTATTTATATGGAGGCTCCCCAGGTCAGTCAGCTGATTGAAAATTTTGACCGAATTAGCTACACATAAAATATAATTTCAAAAATTGTCTAACACAACTTTCAAGCTTAAAAACAATCAAGTTGTTGAGTGGTACTGTGGTTTCAGTATCAGTATTCAAAATCATTTTGACCAGCTTTGTCTTGGGGTAGAACAGCAGCCTACACAATTACTTTTTCTCTATCTACCTGAAAATTGGCTTTTACTGTTATTTATTATTTATATTTAGTTCATTCTCCCCATTTTCTGAGAGTCATCTCCATTTTAACAATGATCTTTGCTGCTGTTCAGCCATGCTAGCAAATTGAGGCTGTTTTAGAAAGCCAGTAAGCAACAAGCAGAGGAGTGCCTCACCTTCCCTAAGAAAACTGCATCCTTGCATGAGGATCCTTCATGATCCGAGTCACTTTCCTGGGGCTGGAGCAAGGAGAAGGGAAGGACAGCAATCCCAATGAGGAGGTGTAGCAGGATGAACCCTACACTTGCTCCAGCTCAGCCTCTTTGGCAGCCAAGGTGGATTTTAGACTGATGAAGGCACGGTTGAGAACTGAGTCTGAGAAAGGCTTCGGAGTTACAGGGAATGGAATAAATTACATTAAAGTAGCAGTCCTCTGTCACAGCCTTCCTTACAATGGACATTTAACATAGTCATCTCAGTCTGTGATGCAATGCATTTCCATTTCCAGTTTTTTTGTTAGCTGCTATCTTTTCTGTTTTGCCTCTGTTACTCCACACCCACGTTTTATAACTTGTTCACTGGATTTCCATTCACATCCTATCTTTCCCTCACTCCATTATTCTGCCCAGGGAGTCTCTTTCTCCATACTATCTCCCACATCTGTCTTCTTTCTTCATTTGTTTGTCTTATTTGCCATCCCTAAACTCACAGAGGAATAAAACTAATTCAAGGTTATGTCGAAAAAAATGGCTKATTCAGTTCAAGTGTCTTCTCTCTGCTGTTTTTGATACACAATATTCTTTGCAGATGGATAGAATTCATGCTTGGACATGAA
Source organism: Malurus melanocephalus (assembly GCF_030028575.1). Taxonomy (NCBI): domain Eukaryota; kingdom Metazoa; phylum Chordata; class Aves; order Passeriformes; family Maluridae; genus Malurus; species Malurus melanocephalus. Next base: position 1,048,083 of record NW_026623359.1, read on the forward strand.
ATGTATTACAAAGTTTGTAAGACAATTTTTTTTCTTTTATTATATCTTCAAATTTTTATTAGTACATCAGTCATCCCTGCAATTTTACAATATAAACTTTCTTCACTGTTGTACCTTTGGAATCAGATTAGTTCTTAGTCTTTTTCAGCAGGAGTCAGTGAGCTAAAACTTTGTCTATTTTGTAGCTGTAATGGCACAAGCACCACAGTGAGCAAGTTCCCTGTAAGTGAAAGTAATAACACAAAATTTTAGCATCAATTCATGTCTCAGGTAGAAATAATAAGACTACTACCAGAGGAAATCTCTTTCCAGTCCACATGTTGCTTACAAAGTCCCTTCCCAGAAGTCTCCTGGATCAGTCTTTTTTCCTCCTATCTGTGAACAATTAAGGATATCTTCTAGTTTTCACACACTGTAAAAACAGAACCCCTCAAATTCTGCCCTCTTTCACTCAGGAACATGGCTCCTTCTCATATTCAGGGAGAAATTTCCATGGATATAAGGCTGAATTTGTCCCAAGTCTTAGATGTCTGAATTTTAGAGGATAATATAGTATTTAAAAGCATGGTRTATGACTGCAGATATCACTGTGAATGTTGTTTGAAAGTTAGATTGGGGTGATAGGAATGCATCTGTGATGGATTTAAACGTTTTTAAGTAAATTTTGAGAGTTCATAAAATATTCTCCGTGATGAAGAGTTTGTAACTGTAGAGTTCCAATCTGATGATTAATGAGAACTCTAAATCTCTTTACATGTCTATTATATCAGGTACATAAATGCACAGCAGGAGCTTGTGAGGGGGAAAGAGAAAGGACACATGTATGAATTTATGGGTTATATTTTAGAATCARTATATATCAAGGCACATTAATACACATTTACTAGGAAAAAACAATAGAGACTCAGATGAATCTTCACAAAGAGCATATTTCACCTTAATTTGTGAGCATTTTGCTTCTTTGGCAAAAGTAGGAATGAGATCTTGGATTTTAGGCTGCCTTGGCCAACATAAAAATCAGAGCCTAACTGCAGATGYGTAAACAGGTTCCTAATGAAATGTGTGCAGTCTAATGTTAGCACAAAGGAAACACTTGTCATCTGTATCATTGATTTACTGAAGTACAGCACGAGTGCTTTTCTTCCTTCCTTGATCTTTCCTATCCAGGGCTGCCATACCTTTAACATCCTCTTTCCCGTTTTTTTCTGATTTACACATTTGGTTTTTTCAGATAGTTTCTGTGATTTCTTACCTGCAATGAGGTTTCTCTAATCTTACTGTTTTCAGACTGAATATATAAATAAATCCTAAACAAAAGTATTTAAAACTWAAGGAGAAGGACAGTGAAGGGGGAACAAGGATAGTTTAGATCAAGATATATTATGACTTGTCAGTTTATTTCATCTYTGTTAGCACCTCAGAAAACCAAGCAACAGGAGTAGTACACAAGCAGAAAATTCTTGCCCCAAATCTGCTCTGTGCATTTGCACTCGGTGCTCTTCCTTCCCTCTCCCTCAGTCTGCCTTTAAACATAGCATTTCTGCTCACCAGGCTTTTTTTTTCAGTAGTTCCATTAAGTGGTGGCACCACAAAAGGAGCACAGCAGCCATCTCTTCCCCAGTTTTAGGTAGTCCAASGAGGCAGTGCATTGAGGAGCATCGTGCTGTGAGCTCCTGCTTGCTGACACCTCTCATTCCTAAGGAGAGAGCTCCAACTTGGGGAAAGGCTGTGATCTTTATTGCCTCTCAGTAGGCATCCATAAATCAAACTCAGTAGGCATCTTCCACATTTTCATATGACCCCAACAGCTGGATCTGTTAATAGCCCTAACCACTCCTAATCCTCTTTAAATGACTGAGTAAAATTGGGGAAATATTTTAATTTTAATGTGCTATAAATAGACTGTAATTACCAGATACACAGATTAGGAACATGTCCCCTGAAAGACTGCTAACAAAGTCTTTTTAAACAAGTTGGGGCTTTCATGTTAACACTAGGATCCTGTTTGTTGTGGCTTTGAAACTGTGGTGTTAAAAAGCTTTATCTTCCAACTGATTTGTGAACTATTTTGAATTTATTATAATTATTTCTCTAAGATTCCGGTAGTTATGTACAGGAATGAGAATTGATAGCCTAACACGATGTGAGATACCATTTGATATTTAAATTCTTCTAATTATAAAGCCCGTTTAAAACTCAGTAGAAAAATGGACTTTAGCAGAGACTGTCATACAGATTGCAAGTTCCTACATATTTTAAAATGTATGAGTTGTGAAATGATCCAAGGAACTTTGAAACCACCTCAATTATTTTGTATCTGGCATTGCACACCACCTGCATAATGAAAGAGCAGAGGGCTTGATGATTTTTGAAGCTTGTTTCAGTGAATAGTCACATGAGCACATTGTATAGCTCACCAGAAAAATGGAAAGCCATCAATGTCCCAGATTTCCAAAATTATTTTTATTGAATCTTGCCTTATATTTGGYTGTGTTTGTCTGCTTTGTCATTTTGATATATCAAAACCTGAGTATTTTTCCTAAAGAGCAACTTAAATTATATACAGCTAAATCCTACTTTGTACATGCAGTTGGGCTGCCCCAGGGGAATTGAAAGCAGAATGTGATRTATGCTGTCTGAAAGGGCACATTTTAATATGAGCAGTTTCATTGTTTATTAGGTTTCAAAAAGACTCTGTAGGCAAAGAAGTTAATGTATGCAAACATTTGGCTCTCTTGTCATTCTCCAAATAGTTTTATTTGCATTAGAGCAGTTTTTCAATGTTTTTAAGAATTTGACATAGCATAGATCCATTTAAGGAAAAGAAACCAAAACAATCAAGGGCCAAACCCAGGACAGCGAAGTTAATATTCCTATCAACAAATGCTGACTCACACACTCAAATAACACAAATTCTTAACAGCAGAGTATCAAAACTCATATATATATATCACCATATATACTTGAACATGGCTTAGAGAAAACTTTGTGTGTAACTTCATAATTCAAAAATCATCAAAAATAGTACAAAGACTACTTTCAAGTAAATTCATTACAGCCTTGATGTTCTCTGCTCAGTACTTTGTGTGGTCATTTATACCACTGTGAGGGTGATGTCGCAATATGACATCTTACAGCCTTTTATCACCTGTGTTAAGGTGTAACAATCCTCCTGTCAGTGTAAATTTGATGTGCAGGCCAGAAGACATTTGATCCTTAGTTTGTGAAGCACAACCTCCACCTCCCTCAAACAGATGGGTGTCCACAGATGAGCAAACAGGAGACAGAGGCTGAAAAGAAGGACAGTGCTGCAATGGCCTGCTGAGAGGGAAGGATAAGGCCTTCTGTAGGTCTGCTAGAGCTACAGACAATTGTCTGCTCTAGGTCTTTTGTCTTGGGTGTTTTCCCAGAATATTTGTGCTCCTTAAATCTTAGAAATAGTAATTTAATTGTGCTACTGCAGCATTACAGAGGGCAATAAACTTAACTTCCTCTGGCATCAGCTTCTGAAAGAGTTTTGGCTCTCCAGTGACCATTTCAGTGAAGGTGTACACACAAATGTGAATTTTTACAAGTGGGTAAAAGTGGACTCATAGAATCATGTGAGTTTGAAAGGCTCTCCAGWAGTCATCCACTGCAACCTTTGCCCTGAACAAGTCCAGTGAGATCAGGTTACCCAGTCAAGTACTGAGGCTTTTCAAGGATGGAGTTTGCACAACTCCTTTAGGCAAGCTGCTCTGGTATTTGGCCACTTTCCTGCTAGAAAATGTATTTCTTATATTGCATCAGAACTTTCCACATTCCATCTTTCTCATTGCCTTTCATCTCTCCATTAATCACTTCCATCTCCTTTATGTTCTGTTAAAAGGTGTCTGTAGATAGCAGCAAGATCCCCATTTCATCATTTCTTCCCAGGACTGAACAAACCCCACTCCCTCACACATCCTGTGCCCAGCCTGCTGATCATTGCCGAACTGCTCTCAGAATTCAATCAAGTGAATGAGAAGTTCTACAAGATGTTCTGTATTTTAAAAGAGATCTGCTTTATTTTACCTATCAGAAAGAATCCTTTCTCCTTGCCTGAAAAAAAAAAGAAAAAGTTGCCTGCTTTTTCAACTTAAAATTAATTTTTACAGCCAACTTATAAGCATCAGAATCAAGGTGGTAAGAAAAGTACTGGCTCACCTTTAACTGGAAGCAGAACAAATGGCTTATCTCTTACAATCAAAAAGATTTAAAAGCTCCTCAGATGCATATGCAAGTGATTTATTTTTGATATGTACTAATGAGACATGAATTGAATAAATTTAAATTCATTGGAGTGACTGTTAGTAATAGAATTTTTGTTTTAATTATCACCTGCAATAACAACTAGGTTAACATCAGATGCTATCCAGTGTWTTGAAGAAGTAAATGAGTCACATCTTACAAAAGGTACAGGTTTCCTAATAACTTTTTCTTGTTGCTAGACTTGCTGTCTTTCACTTTAATGTGAGGCCTTTTTGTGGCCTTATTCTCTTCTCAGTGTTTTCATTTTCACTGGCTTGAGAAAAGAATCAAAACTTTTATTAGGAAGAAATGAAATATGAGTGAAATGAGTCCTCTGAGTTCAAGATACATGATTTAGAAACATGTCCCACACGGATTTAGGTTTGGGTGTTTTGAACAGGATTCATCTGTATTTTGGAGGGCAGTTTGTGTAGATTAATACATCCATGCTATTCTCAATGCAGCTCTGGTGATTTATGTCAAATGAAACAACTCGTGCACAGTGTAGACTAATAGACTGAAATTACAGCACTTAATTGTTTTCTGGCTGGCTCTGGAAAGAGATTTCAGATGAGATACATCAGAATAGCTTTCAACCCTAAGCTGTCTTCAGTTATTGACCCCCTCTTCTCATCCCAGTCCTACACAATCTTTTCATAATCAATGGAGACAACCATTGCAGAAACCAGGGATATTCAGAGGGGGATTCATCAGGCCTGTTTCAGGTGCATACTTTAAAATGTAATWAATTTCATCCTAAAAACGTCAGTTGGAACTAGATGCTCTTTAAGGTCTCTTCCAACTCAAATGATTCTGTTATTCTATGCTTCTATGATATGTTGCAATTTACCYCAATAACCCTAAAAGGAATTTAGATTATTAGTTTATACATAGATTTCTGTAATCCATCTGTGCTTAATCTGGTAATTTTCAAATTTTGCTATAGGTGCCTCTAACTTATTTGCAGCATAAACTTAGGCAATTTATATTCAACTGAATATTGACAATCAAATTTTCAGTGTTATTTCAATCCATCAAAATAGTGCTAAATGCCCATTGTGATGTCCAGGAACATAATGAAAGGTGAGTTAGCACCTAACTTTTTGAGATGTTCTTGAAAAAATTATGGTATGCCTGCAATGTCATACATTAACAAAAATACATTTGAAAATGGACACTAAAGTTTTTCATTTCTTTTTGAAAGTAATACATGYCTGATAAAAAATTTTATCCTATCTTCTAGTATTTCCCTTTCTTTTCATTTAAATATTTTATATAATATCTACCACTAAATCACAATAAAAGAGATGTAAAATCGGTGGCTCTCAATAGTTAGGTACACAAACTCATCTGTTTGGTAACTGACTACAGAATAAAATTAGATAACAAAATACCCTTCTTTAGTTTCAACCACTCTCACAGTCCAGTTGAAGAGTATGAGATGTGGGCAGTGCAAACAATTCTGTAATATGCTAGAATAGTCGAAGACTCAGATCTGGCATTCATTTARTGTTCAAAATTAAATATAACTCATTTCCTGTCATTGACTTGTCATTAACATTAATAATTTCAAAAATAACTTCTGGTAAACTTTAATTTAGTATTTATTAAAACAAATGTATTAAGCTGATGTTTTGAGATATCGTGCTGAGACAGATCTGATTTCTGCAAAATCCTTTAAACTCACAAAACCATTATATGTAATTATTAATGTAATCATTATAATAAAAGCTGACCCTCTTGGCTGTCTAAGGCTCTTAAGAATGACCTGCTACAAAATAACTTTAAATTGTATGCCCTCATCTTTCAAAATGGATGRGAACAATTTTCTGTTTCCTAAGCTAAATATTCTTAACTCTGTAATGAGCATTCTGAGAATGKAGGGCTATTCATTTATCTCTGATGTGTGTGGGGAGATGACCTGTGGCTTTCAAATGTGAACTACTTTACCCGGAAATCCATTTTAAATATTAAATACATTAGACTATTTTAAAAAACTCCTTTCTTTAAATTGTTTTCATATAGGAAAAATCTATACAGCCAGGYTGGCATCTGCAATATTCTGCAATTCACAATGGCAATGGTTTTCTACAGGAAATAAAAGTGGCTGTTTCTTGGTTGAGAAGATAAGCAGGAGTAGTATTAAAAAGGCAGAACTACTGGCRTGATTTCTGGCAGCAGGTGCAATTTGCTGTGATTGCAGACATTACAGTCATTTCAAAGCCAGGCCAAATTTTACTCWGCTTTATCCTAAATGAACACAAGGAGCTCCTTACCTTGATCCTTCCTAGACGTTTCTGTTCTTTTGGCTTAGAAAATTTTCCAGACAGCTGGTTTTTGAATTGTGAAGAAAAAAAGGCAAGGAAAAATAGGAAAGGCAGAAGAAAACTACAAGATAGCAAGCGTGGTATTGATACTTTTTTCTACCTATTGCTGTCTCTTCCCCCTCCTCTTTTCATAGCTCTGCCTGCCTTTAGTGGAGGTGTCATTCATAAGCTCTGAACTTGTTTGAACTCTGATGAAAACTTGGCATCTTCTGAAGCAKTTTCTCTGGACAAGTGTCCCACTAAGAGCAGAGCCACTTGAGCCTTGTGAGTGCATCTCTTAACATGGCCTAATGAAAAGCCATCCAAGCTCAGAATAGACTTTTCCTCCTGCGTCATCACGGTAATTGGGCTGTGGCAGTCATCAGGCTGCAGATCTCTTAGCACGGTGCAAATGTGATTGCTGAAAGCTTTTGAATCAGAAATACTTTGAGCTGCTCGGAAATACTTGGTCTCATAATTCCTGTGCTCCAGGGGATTTGAAACAGAGGTTTGTTCTCACTCCACTAAAAGAAGAAACATATTCTGTGAAATTCTGCCCTATCTTTGAAACCTGGGGAAGAAAAACATCTCATGTGGTTGCATTATTTCAGTGTCCTATATTGTGGAAAAGTAAAAGAGTTTTTAATTTCTTTTTCCTTTAAAAGAGATTAAGTCTGTTGTAACTTCAGACTATCAAATATTAGAACTTATGATGAAGTTACAATGTCAGCTCTACCAAAGCAACTTTAAGTACACTATACACTGCATGTGTGCATCTACTTGCTATTGTAATCAGTGGTAGTTTTAATTTAAAGCAAAATAAACATAACTATGTTTTTTAAAAAAAAACTAATTAGGACTAGAAATTCTTTTCTATCAGAGGCTTAAGAATAAATACACAATCTTTTGTAGTGAAGACAATAAGAAGCATTGAAAATTACTTAATAATTTATTGTTAATTGTTTATTCAGCAGTTTAAGTATTGAAAACTAGCCTCTCAGATAAATGTCTTGAGCATTTTTCTGGCTTATTTTTTGGTATGATCTCACTCCCTCTGCCCTCTCCCTTTTCCCCTCCTCCCCTGCCTCTCTTCTTTGCTTGGCCATACTTGATTTAGGAATAAAATTCTTTTGAATCTATATGTATTGAAATTTCATATTTTTATTCATAGACATCCTCTAATTACAAATACTTTCTAAATACTTTATCAAAATTATACTAAGTATATTTTAAATATGATAAAACCATAATCTTGCTATGGTTTTACTCATTTCTAAAGGCAGAGTTAAGCAATTGGAAACTGAAACTGCCTATTATCAGCAACACTATCAGACTGGGGAAGCTACTGACTTACTTCTTGCACAGGGCTGAATTTCTCATCCTAAGTTCTAAGCAACTTGCACTGCTTTTCTGAATTAACTACAGGTCATCGTTTGGYTTGACCACAACATTGTTTTTCTGGTCTCATGTGGGTATTTCAGGTCTTGTTCAATTGTGACTTAGGTGAGTCCTCACTGAAGCAAACAGCTGGAGAAGTTTGATACTTTGCTTCYTATCAACCAGAGAATAACACCTCATCAACTTTGGCAGGAGAAAGGAAGTAKGAACCTTTCTCATGTGTTTTTGCATGAAGCCTGGAGCTTAGCTTCAGCTTCAGCTAAGGTCCTTTGACCTTTCAGTTCATGMTACTGATCATTACACTGAAGCAACTTCAGTGTGTTCAGACACTGCAGCCTACAGCCAGAGGCAGGGGTCTGTGGGGAAAATCCCTTAAAGTGCTACAGCCATTTGTGATGCAAATATATACCTAATGCCTACGCCAGGGCACACATCCCTGCACTTATGCAGATTGTAGACAGTCTAAATAATTGTCTAGTCTTCCTTTCTTCTTTTCTGTCCTGTTTGAACACAGAAGAGCASCTTGCATTTATCTCTTTCTGCTTGGCCTAGTGGAAGACAGAATGACCGTGAAGTGTTGTAATTCTCTGCTAAGGTCTGTAGATGTGGTGGAAACTGTTCATAACTTCTGCTAACATCCTTCCAAAGCCATAGAGCAAACAAGGGCACACAACAAAGATCCTGTGCGTCAGTTACAGAATCCAGATTTAATAACTGTAGAGCTTTCCATGCATAAATGCTGCCAAACAGAGTAAAATATTCATGTTTGTTTCTGTGACTAATCCAGAAATGTCATCCTGTAACCCGAGAAAGTGGCTTCTCAGTAGTTTCCTGACCTTCTGTGGCATCAAAACAATTGCTGTGTTGCACAGAATGAAGTGCTGCTTTGTGGTCTCTAACCCCAGGTTTTCTGCCTCGCAGCAGAAACCGTGCAGGGTGCATGGCTATGCAAAATATTGCTGTGATTAAATGTCCCTTATTACATAGTCATTACTTATATAATGTGATCTTAAAGAAATAACTGGAGTATATTTTCTATGACTTCTGAAGTTGAAAGTTTTTCTGGGACGTGTTTATCACTTTCAGCCTAAGAAAGACTGTAAAATCAGAATTTTTCAAAGTATTCCTGAAATATTTTATAAGCATTTGATTTCAAAAATTAATGTTACCCAGCTTCAGAGTACACATCTCCTTTAGCTGACTCAGGTGGAAGTACAGCCACAGGCCACTCTTGGTGGTGTTGTTTCAGTCAAACCATGGCTGTCCTCTAGAAGCCAGGACCGGAGGTCAAAACTACCCTTCATCTTGGGTGGTGGAGGCAGAGTGGGAGTTAAAGCTTCTCCCTGTCCCAATGTCATAATGAAAGAAGGACTTACGGCTATTACAGCTTTTRTGTGCATGGAATGCAGTGTCACCTGTTGTATCACATACTTCTACATAAGAGTATGTCACTGTGGCTATTTATGGTCTTCTGAGTAAAAATCTGTACTCAAAGTTGTCTGTTYCTTTAGTAAAGGTGTATTGCCTCCAACTTGTCAAATGCTGTTAGAAAAAAAAAAAGCTGCTCTCTTGCGGGCAAGGACGTGAGAGGATTGCGATCTTACTCCCTGAGAATATTGAATGGTGAGTGAAAAAGAAAGGGAGAGAAAATACACAAAAGACTTTACACCAACTGTGACTTTAGGCTGAGCCTCTCCTCTCCTCTCCTCTCCTCTCCTCTCCTCTCCTCTCCTCTCCTCTCCTCTCCTCTCCTC